>NW_023606346.1:0-60001 GCF_013339745.2 Dermacentor silvarum
CACCCGGATCCGGCTTGATCGCGATCAAAAGTGTGCCGTGCGACACCTGTATAACACAGCAGTTTGACGAAACAGCACGAGACGAATACCACATTGGCAAGCTAGCACATGTAGCACACCGACCGTTTCATGCAACAGCTAAAGTTCGAGAAATGCGACAGGCAGAAAGTACTCACCCGGCCACACATTCACAGTGCGCTCCGGCAATGTCGCCAATGGCTATCGTGAACCACGCGGTAACCACGTAGAGTCCCGACTTCATGGATGGCGTGCACGTACTCGTATGATGCCAAGTGCAGGGTCTGCGGTGTTTACGTTAAGTTTTAAGTTCTTAACGTAACCTTCTTTCAAAGCCCATCCGCGGTGCGCCTGACCAACGGACGAAGTGTTGGCGTGCAGATAACAACACGCATTGTCGCTCGTTATCCGGCACTCCGAGAAGTCGGTTGTCCATCCCGTTTGTAAAAACGGCAAGGGAATGGAGTCCTCTTCAATCATAATTAACGAATGTCACAAGCGACCACCAAAGAACGTCGACAAAACGTGACAGAAGCTGCGCTAACACAATGTCGCTACCCGATGCCGCCGTACGGAAGAAAGGCTGGAGCCCGGATGTTTTCCAACCAAGCGGCGAGGTGCAAGCTTCCTGTTTTTCGTGCTAGCTGGCGCTCTGACTTCTGCAAATGGTCAATTAACACATTGGCAAAAAAAGAAGAAAAATTGCTAACGCTCTTGCTTTCTCGTAGTATGGCAAGCAAAGCACACTTGATTACTGCCTGAAAAAAGTTATTTCTGTTTGCTAATTTGAAACAAGTTCAACGAACATTCGGGTAATATTAGAAAAATCAAGTGCAAAGGCTGCTTGGTGCACAAACAGCCGCCATAGCCAAGCGATTTTCAGTACACCTTCAACAGCATATTGCAAATCGTGTGTCACAATGACTTTCGCAACAAAAAAATGTGTTTGATTTCAAAATAAGCACATAAAATTAATACAGCCCAAGACTTTTAAAGAAATCCGCGCCTATTCGGCACACTAGCGGGAAAAAATGCTATACGGTTCCGCAATGACCTATAACAGAGATGGGTAGGTGAAAAAAAAAAAACGAAAGATACAACACAGAAGGAGCCTGCACAATGACCGGGAAGCCCAAGTCGCAGTCATGGTGAATGAGCCATTACGATCTACGCAAACGAAGTAGGCTTTTTTTTTCTTCTGAAGCCTAGCCCATGAACTTGTAGCTACAACAACAATAAACAAACACCCGCGGTGGCACACACCCAACGGTTACCAAGCGCACACCAGACATGAAGGCACATTGCTGTTTAGTAACTAATACCAGTGTCACAAGGCCACATTCGATCGCCATAGAGCGCAATCTGGATCGAAATTGTGGGCCGCGATTGGAACCCTCCCGCAGCTTGCTCAAAAAAGCCAGTAGCGACCAAGAAATTCGATCCCGATGGGCGTTGATCTCGATCGAAAGTCCGCCGCGTGACAGACGTCGCTTAAAATAAAAAAAAGGAAAGAGAAAAAAGAAATCTACGCACGTACACGTTTGCCCTTACACAGTCGATCTGTTATCGGTGCCGGAACGAAAAACACAGCGCATTCGGTGTCAATATTACGACCGGAATTTTTTTTCCGTTGATGGAAGCGAATTTAAACTCCTGTCCGGTAAAATAAGAAAAAAATCAAGCCGAGAAACTTCCCGGTAAGATCGATTCGGCATAGCCAAGAAATTTTCCCAATCCCGTTACAGGCATTGCGAAGCATGCGCCATGATCATCCCAAAGAGAAATTGAGCACCCTAATCTAAAAGAAAAAAAAATCAAAACTATATCGTTCTTTTGACAAATCAATAAGTTAGCACACTAGCCCGAAATAAAACTTTTCTGAGCTCCGCGATTATCTATAAAATAGTGTCGAACAAGGCGAATTGGCATAGAAACCAAACACACACAAACAAAACAAAAAATCACGTTCCACGCCGTCGGGGAAGAAGGTGCCCCCATAATGGCGACATCTGCCATTACGATACGCAAAACCGATGCGTCCTACGTTACAAAACGGCTCTTTTAATAAACAGGAGGACTGGGAGGAAGCCTTTGAAAGCACGATCCCCACGACCAACTAAGGGCTGTCCAAAGGGCCCGCGAACGGGCGAAGGTCCATGGTCTTCCGGCCCCAACGTGGGAGCGGCCCGCAACTACGACAGTAGTTCCTTAGGACCGTAATAAAATTTGTTCATGGACAGCTTCTCTCGCACACCGAGCGAGTCCGCGTGCACGCTCGCGCAGCGCCGCAAACAAACAAAAAAACAATCAACGAGCTGCGTGGAGCACTGAAACACTTACCACACGCACGCCTGTCAACCGCGCGAACACTGCCCGGCAAGATAGCGAAGGATCTCCCAACGAGGCTCAGCAGCTGTGTGTTTAAAATATAGTGAACTAGATAGGGGTAGTGGGTCGAGGGAGAGCGGATAGGGGCAGCGCCGGCGAGGCCAAACACACGGAAATATTCGCACGTCGTGTGGTGGCGCCACTGCGCCTTTCACCTGAAGCCGCATCCCCGCCGCACGCGTTGGGAGAGGCCCCGATGTGTTTACCGATTGCAGTTGCACGTGCGCGGTTTTGTTGGTGGCATGTGCGCGTTGAGTTGGCCGATTGACTGAATTACTGAATTTACTGAACTATTGATTTGCGCCTGTTTGTAAGACTGGGTATAGCAGAGTGAAAGATGCCCTGAAGTTGTCTCTGTTCAGTGTCCCCGAGGATGAAGAAATGCGCGTGACATGGGAGCGGAATCTACACCGCAAGGACAAGCCGCTGGATGCCACTTACGCCGTATGCGAGCTTCATTTTGAAGGAAAGTATGTACTGAGAGATCACGTACGATCGAAGGCAAAGAGGTACGTACACCACGCGGAAAGCCCTCTCTCTCGACAGACGCCGTGCCCACGATTCTGCCTAATCTCCCCATGTACCTTTCGAAAAATCCATCGCGCGAACGGCCCACAAGGAAAAGGGCTGCCTTACATCCCCATGCCGACCAGACAAAAAGGCGGTGCCTGAGAGAGGACGACCTGCAGACCAGTGAAACTATAAATAGGGGACGGCGCTGAGAATAGCGTATTTGTGCTGAGTGAAATTCCCAAACCCACTGAGCACTGCTCACGTTTCCTAACTATGATGGTGTTGGGTATGTTTTGCCACGGCCGGACTGGAGAGGCGCGCGAGCGCGCGCGCCTCTCCAGTCCGGCCGTGGTTTTGCCTTCGTTGGACAGTGAGGAAAAGACTGCCGGCGTTGAGAAGACTGTGCTGATGAACTACGGCGAGAGCCCTAGTGCAGTAATTTGCCGCACGTACATACCAAAGACGCTCGTATGTGAGAGTGTGTCACGGACGATGGGCAAGGCAAAGCAGGTGCTGGAGGTAGCACACAATTCATTGCAAGTTTGCAAGGGAGCAGGCAGGTTGGAACTCCACAGCGACAGGGCTGAGAGTCACTATTGCCAGTACATTGTCTCTCTTAGAGTACATGGCAGAGAATGTAGGGTTCAATCACTTGATAACTGCTCGTCTCAGCACCGACTCCGTAGAGCACGTGTTTGGCATTATCCGCCAGTCCAGCGGCTGTAATGCCCACCCCTCGCCAGATCAGTTTCTTATCACAGTGAACTGTTTGTCATTTTACAACATGGAAAGAAGTGTGGACGGTGTCACCCCTGAAATCATAAATGCACTTCTCAGCGTGGACGACAAAACTCCCTATATTTCTCCAAACAGTGTTGATGAGCTGCTCGCCTAAGGGAGGTTAGAAGAAGCTGAAGAGTCTCTAGCCATAGTAGAAGCTCCCCGTGCTAGCCACTCATCATTAGTAATGGAGAGGAGTGACTCGCGGCTTATATATTACGTAGCAGGCTACGTAGCAAGAAAATGCGTCCTAAAACTTAACTGTTGTTTATGTGAGTACATTCTCCTCGTCAGCCGAACAGAAGCCACACCTGTTACCCTCAAGGTACACTCAGCAGTGTGACTGGGGTGGACTTTTGTATCCGTCGCAAGATTTGTACTCATTTATTGAAGCTCTTGAGAACATATTCACAGAATGTTTCAACATTTTAGAGCTGCACACGAACAGCATCTGCGATGTTGTGGCTCTTGTAAAAGTAATTTCCTCTGCTCCAATGATGTTGGATGCGACGCTCACAAGGATTAAGTAAGCATGAGAATTGTTTCTTTCTAAGTCCTCACGCGACTCCACTTCTTATAAGGTACTAACAGCTCGAGAAGCGCAAAGCCACAGAGATAGGATGACCTAGGGGCCTGGTTTTGTTTTGACGCCGCTTTTGTGATCTGAGGGTTTGTCCTGAATAAAATGGTTTCGTACCTTCCTTCAGAGCCCCTCTATCTCTTCTTTTTTCTTCTTATTTTTTTGCAATCACGGCCCCGGCGGTACCCTTTCGATGTACTGGTACACCCGTTCATTCCGAGTAGCCACGCGTAGTTCCGCGAACTTTCTCATAGGCGGATTTGTACCTAAAATTCCATGGCTGGGAGCTTTTGAGACAAAAATATTTATTTACACAAAGTGGTTGCTTGGGCTAGTTGGTAATCCATGGTAAAAAACGATATCCAGCGCGAAGGATAGGAACCGTTTAAAAACCAACGTAATAGTTTAAAACCAACGCCTCCTCTAGAAAGATGTCTGCCGCGTGCGCCAAAAACCTGCTGCCGTTACCTTTCCCCCTTTTCCTCCTTTTCACTTGAGGTAGAAGCTAGCGATCGTAGCGGTGATCGCTTGCGAACACACATGCGCGCATGCGCACACCACCGCATGGCCGCTGTTGCTCGCTTTCCCATTGGCGGCGGTTCCCTTAGTTCAGCATTAATTCCGTGAGGCGGCGCTCGTTGCTTTTTCAACTTCCGGCGGCGGCGGCAGCGGTGGTCGACGACTTCCGCCGGCCCATCTATAGCGCCTGCCGACTCCGAGACGGTAACAGATGCTACAGTAATCTCAGAGGCCACAGCACGTGATCTAAGTTGCAGACGTGGGCCACAAGCGGCGCTCGTTGCCTTTTGAACGATAAATGATAATGGACAATGATAATGGACGGTAAAGCCCCTGACGGGTGGAGACTGAGCAGGATGAGCATGATATATAAGGGAAACCCTACTAAAAAATCCTATTTACATTCAAACAGGGTTATACAGGTTTAAACGGGTTTAAACGGGGTCCTGTTTGGCAACATACAGGTGTAAACAGGACCCGTTTACACACAAACAGGTCTGAACGGGGTCCTGTTTGGCTTGCAAATAGGTTTAAACGGGACCCTCCCACACAGAAATAGGTCTAAACAGGGGCCCTGTTTAGCGAACAAACAGGTTCATACTGGGCACTGGCACCAAACAGGGGCCTATTTGGCCCGCAGGCAGGTTTTAACAGGAATCTCCGACACAGAAATGGGTCTAAACAGGGGACCCGTTTGGTAGTTAAACCAGTTAAACTGGCTCATACTGGTCCCACTGGCACCAAAAAGGTCTACATGAAGCTGTCATGCTCGATTTAATGCTTGAACAGATTTACGGTAAAATTCGATTTGAAATTGGTACACACGAGCGAGCGCTCCGCAACACCCCAACGACAGCCGCTTCGCGTCGGCGCCGGGGCACAACCAACGGTGCTGCCAAACACAGAGAAAAAAAAGAAAGAAAAGGTTAATAAATAACAAGAAAAAAACAAAAAAAAAACAACAAATAAGCCAAAGCGGGATTAGAACCCGCGTACCGCAGATCCCTAAGCAAGCGTCGTAACCACTCGGCCACACAGGCCCGCAAGTCCAGCGATTGCTGGACTCACTATTGAAAGGAACGTGGCTGGAACCCGCCGTATAAGACGCATAATATCGAAATACTACCACAGAACACCCATACAAACTACCACGTACTACGCCGTCACGATACATGCGGTCACCAAAGGGCCGAAAGTGGGCAAAAGCACGAAAGCATGGTCGCTTTCGGTGCCCCCAGGAGGCGCTGCCACTGCCCCAGGGGCGCGGGTGCGCGGGTGAAGCCGACGGGAGCGGACGTGTCGAGTCGAGGTGCCATTTCAGCGCAGCAGGAGCAGCGTGCCAAAGAGATAAGTTTTGTTATTTTATATTTCACTTTTTGGTTTTTTTAGGAGGGTTAGCTTAGCCAAACAATCTTTATAAATTATTTTAATGCTTTCTCACTTTCTTGGTCTTCTCGCTTAGATAAAAGTAGGTAAAGAAATTTTTTTTTCTTTTCCACATCTACGCCTTGTTAGTACGAGATGATGGTTGGTACTAGGGGGAACCCACGCGTGCGTTGTTCTGAGTGCGAGCGTTCCTACGCGCTGGAAGAAACGCGGTTTAAATCAGCACGCGAAGCGAATGGTGCAGATTTTATCTGTAGGATGTGTGTGCTAGGGTCGCGGCTAGACCGCCTAGAGCAAGACAAGGATAAGTTAGCTAAGCGGGTTGGAAAGCTAGAAAAGGAACTTCAAATCGAGCAGAAGCAGAGGAAGGAGGCAGAAGAAAAGCTAGCTAACGCAGAAATCCAGCTGAGCGCCACCATTCTGCAAAGCAATGATGAACGCATCGAGGCGAGCACCGCGAACGGAGCTGGCTCCGATGCGAGTGCAGAGACAGCCGAACCCGCCACGCCGGTCAGCAGTGGCGCAAACATCAGTGATAGTCACGAAAGGGATACCACTGACGCGGCCGGGGAAGAAAACAAAGCCAAGGGCAAGATTAAGAAAGGAGGGGAGGGCATTGTGACTTCGGGGGCAGCTTTCGGCGGTGAGGGGGAAGGAAAGCGTCGAGTTGTCTTTGTTGGGGATTCCAACATGCGTAAAGTAGAACCGGCGATAGCAGAGAGGGTAGGGGCAGACGAACGAGTCCAGGTTAGCGCGCTTCCGGGAAAGCCGATTAGAGAGGTGATCGCGAAGGCCAAGGAACGCATGTGGGACACAATGGAGGAGAGACACCTAGTGGTGATAATGGGCGGAGTGATTGACGTACTGAACGGACGAGGAGCAGGAATCACAAAGCAAATAGCCAAAGGGGTCACCGACCTGCGGAATGTTTCAAAAGAAGTACAAATCGCGGTGTGCACGGTGCCAGAGGTTGAAAGGCAGGGTTATAAAATTGAAAGGGCAGTTCTTGCAGTAAACAGGGAAATTTGGACTCTAGCTAAAGCAATGAATTTTACGGTCATTGACATCAACCGTGAAGTGCACCGAGCAGGCCGCGAAGGCGCTTTTGTGCGTGACGGGATACATTTTAGTGAAAGTGTAGCAACACCGGTCGGAAATCGATTCGCGGCACGAGCTGTAGCTTTTTTAGGCGGGCCCCAGGCAATCAGGAAGCAGGATTAAGTATTGAACATAGCGAAACACCAGTAAAGGGCAGAATTAGGCGACCAGGAGTCAGGAAAAGACGCAGAAAGGATAAGAATAGAGAAGGTAAAATTTGCTACATTAACATGCAGGGTGGTCGTAAGCAGGAAAAATGGCTGGAAATTCAAACGCAACTGAATGATGAAGCGATTAGTGTGTACGCCTTGACCGAAACGCATCTACGAGATTTGGAGCAGCCGCCTGTTATTGACAACTTTGTATGGGAAGGGTGCAACAGAATGACCGGGTCAAGGAAAGGCGGAGGCGTAGGCGTACTAATTAGGCGAGGTCTGAAGTGGCGAAGGGTAAACGAGACATGTAAAGAGCATTTATGGATTAGTGGTACATGGCAAGGTAAAAAGACGTGGCTGGGAGTAGCTTACCTGTGGACAGGTAGTGATAGCAGGGAAAAAAATAAGGAATTGGTCGATTGCATTAGAAGCGATATTAATGAGTTCAGTAAATCGGGCCAGGTGATATTAGTGGGAGATATGAACGCGCACATGGACGATTTAGACGGATATACTGATTACAACGGCTCTCTAGTGCTGGATTTGTGTGATGAACAGAACCTTATAGTAGTTAACAGGGAGAATAAGTGTCATGGACAGGTAACGTGGCAATGCGGAAACAGGCAGTCATGTATCGACTACGCCTTAGTCTCAGAAATGGTCTACGAACAACTGGACCAAATGATAATAGACGAAAATGGAAAAAATAGCCTGGGAAGCGATCATAGACGTTTAGCATTAAAGTTTGGGAGAGATACCAGCGCAGAACATGAACCAATAGCCTCAGAGTTTTTAAAAATGAATGACGAGCAAATAACAGAGATCGCAAACAACATAGAGAAGAAAATTGAGGCTTTTCCTACAGCAGTCTGGGAATATAAGGAACTGGTGGAGGTTATGCAGCATGAAATAAGGCGGACACGTCAATACAATTGTTGGATTGGAAAGAGGAAACCACGTAAGTGGTAGAACAAGGAAATTAAACAAGCTATAGAAGAGCGTAAAGAGGCATCTAGGGTTCATCGAGAAGCCAAAAAGTTGAGATTACAAGAAGAAGAGGTACTCCTTAGATGGAATACATACCGAGAAAAGAAAAGGGTTGCGAGTGAGCTCGTGCAAGAGAAAATTAAATGCGCAAGTGAACGTTGGGTGCATAACATTCACAAAAGAGACAAAGGCGCCCCAAAAAGATTCTGGAACCATATAAAAGCACTCGGAGCTCCAACTAGAAACTCGCAAACGGCTATAAGGGATGAAGACGGTAACATCTATGAAGGCGATGATGCGCTGCGGTACATCACAGACGTTATCAGGCATAACTTCGGTACGAGAAAAAGCGTAGTTCAGACAACAGATCCAGCAACAACAGAGAGGCCTGAGAGATCAAAATTCAGCATAGAAAGCTTTTATTGGAAAAAGGCAGCAGAAAATGTCCCTAACAACACGGCAGCAGGACCCGATGAAATCCCAATACAGCTAATCAAAAACCTCGGTCCAAAAAGCAAGGCACTGCTGACTAATGCCATAGAGCAAGTGATTAGAACAAAGAATATTCCCGTTGGATGGCGTGAAAGCAAGATGAATCTTATCTACAAAGGCAAAGGAGATAAGGATAAGACGAGCTCGTACAGGCCAGTTACAGTAACGTCGGTGATATATAGAATGGCAATGCAAGCCATAAAATTAGAACTGTCGAAGTGGGTGGAGGAAAACGGTGTATTGGGGGAACTACAGAATGGGTTCAGGCCAGGCAGACGCTTAGAAGACAATATGTTTGTACTAACTCAGTGCATAGAGATTTCAGTAGCTCAGAAAAGACCTTTATGGATAGCATTTCTAGATATTAAAGGAGCTTATGACAACGTAGACAGGGAATTGTTGTGGGATATTCTTCAATACGAAGGCATAGATGACGATTTCGTGGAGCTGCTGAGGGAGATATATCGAGACAACCAAGTACAAGTGGCATGGGAAGGCCGAAAAGGAAATGAAATGGTGGGAATTCACCAAGGATTGAAGCAAGGATGCCCTCTGTCACCATTGTTGTTCACGCTTTACGTCAAGGGCATAGAAAGACGACTGGAAAACAGCGAATTAGGTTTTGATTTATCCTACATGCGTAATGGACAAATGGTGCAACAGAAGATCCCTGGACTGATGTACGCAGACGACATTGTGCTACTAGCGGACAATAAAAAAGATTTACAGATACTTGCGAATATCTGTGGGAACGCAGCGACAAATCTAGGCCTTAAGTTTAGCACAGAGAAATCAGGGATTATGATCTTTAATGAGCACACGAGTAACTTCGTGGTGTCAATTTCAACAGCAAGTAATACCCATAGTGAAGCAATATAAGTACCTCGGCGTACACATAAACGAAGGAAAGAATTACTCAAGCAACCACCAAGATAATCGGAAAATAAAGGGGAAGCGGAATGCAGCATTAATGAAACACAGAGCACTGTGGGGCCACAATAAGTATGAGGTGGTGCGTGGAATCTGGAAAGGAGTAATGGTGCCAGCGCTAACATTCGCAAATGCCATTATATGCTTAAAATCGGATATATTGGCGGGTTTGAAGTTAACCAAAGATCAGTAGGCCGGTTGGCTTTGGGAGCACACGGTAATACGACAAATGAGGCAGTGCATGGAGACATGGGTTGGGCCTCTTTTGAAGTCAGAGAAGCACAAAGCAAAATTAGTTTTGAAGAAAGGCTCAGGAACATGGATGAAAATAAATGGGCGGCTAAAGTGCACAAGTATCTCTACATGAAAAGCGTGGACACAGAATGGAGGAAGAGGTCAAGGAAGTTGGCAACCAAGTACAGGATAATCGAAACTGTAAATAGACAACCAGGGGTCATCAGAAAGAAAGTGAGAGAAATAGAGACCGTGAATTGGATGCAAAGAATGGAAACGAAAAGGACAATGGAGATTTACAAGAATGAGAAGAAAGAAATTAGAAGGGAAAATCTGTACGATAACACAAAGGGCAGTGCCTTGCTATTTGAGGCTCGAGCCGGTTGCCTAAGGACGAAAACATATCGGAACAAATATTCGAAATTAGATGAGACATGTGTATGCTGCAGTAGAGATCCAGAGACCACTCAGCACATCCTAATGGAATGCGACGGGATCCACCCAGCGAGAACCGTAGGTAACGTGCAACTCCCAGAAGCGCTTGGGTTTAAAGTGGAGGGAAACATAAACAGATCAGCCGTAGAGATCAGCAAGAGACGATTGGAGTACTGGTGGAAAAAAAGTAGGGAAAAGATGGATGCGACCTGATCTCTTAAAATCATAGGCAGCGGTACAAGGTAAATTTTTGAAAAAGAAAAATAATGATAGGTATACAAAAATGCAAGATAAAGAACATGTATAGTATACCTGATTAAATCAAGCAGGCTAGGTGACTATTTGTCGCCGCCCCGTTTCAAAGGGGATGCCAATAAATCATCATCATCATCATCGGGCATGACCGTGCTGTTGCTGCCTGTTGCTGTGCGTGCGCGCTGCATTGAGGCAGGTCGATGTGGATGTTTAATCGAGTGTACGCTGTGCCGAGAGAAAATGTCGTGCCCCTTGTGTGCTTTGATGATCACCTAACCCCTGGGACCGCGTAACGTAGCTCGCGGTACCTTTCGCGTGGTTCGCCGATGTCGATTATCGTAGTTATGGCCCGCTTGCGCTTTCTTTGTTCCCGGCCTCTGATAATATCGCATCGGATCACAGTGCACGGAAGAATTTGTTGAGCTATTACGTGCTGTAGTTCATCCGCAATTCAACAGTGTTTACGTCGGAAGGATCGTCGTGCAGTCGACGCCGCGACCTGACATGAAGGAGCGTTTGCCGACTACGCCTAGAAAGGTAAGTCCGGCGCTTGTGCGCAGTTTTGTAGTCAATGGTTCGTGAAGTGTGAATTGTTATACGGATCACGAGATGATTAGTAAAGCGACCACAATGATAAATGTGTTTTTCGAATGTTCGTTCATGTCGCAGTGCACATTTAGCGAACAGTCTCACAAAAAATATCCTGGAACGTATTGGACGTTGCCAGGAGCTTTATCATGTATTTGCTTTCTGCGGTGATTGTTTGACCTGAATGGTAAAGAAAAAAATCAAGCAGGGAAAGTTACTGCTTGTGTACGTAATTTCTGTATAGGTATTTCTAGAAGTACAGCCTTCCGCATTTGTAACTATATTGCGCGAGCGTCGATCATGGGCCATTTTAGCGCCTTCAACGGCGATACTTATCGAGACCGACGAAAGTAAGCAGAGGCGCATAAAGCACTCTCCAGCACAAGCGTCATCTGCTAAGCTGCTATTCTCAGGACGACGCACACCCATTTCATAGTATGCTGGTGCAATATAGTTAAAAATGCGGGAGGCTGTACGTCAGCTAACGGCTGCACGAGATGGTACTAGATTGTTGTGTCTGACGCATGGCCAGATTTTAGCTTGTATGCGAATTCTACTACATATAGTGTCGCCAGACTGGCTGTATTTCTTGTGTTGGGTGTCCTGTGTGTTTTCGTGTGCTTGTAAATGTTTATTTCAGAGAAGCCGAGATTACAACAGCCGTGTTTCTTTTTCATCGAATTTTTTTTTTCTGCTGAAAAATAGGGCGTTTGTTCTTGGTAATTTCCAGTGCATCGTCCTTCGAAACAATGCTTTGTTCCACCGCACAAAGAAATTCGATTTTGGAACACTTTTCATGTGCTAAGGAATTTTCTTCGTAGTACAATTCACATTTCACTTCCTACAGATTTGCGTTTGTGTGAAGCTTTTGATAGTAGATTTATGTTTGCTGCAGTTTCATTTCATGTTAAATAACTGCTTGTGGTGTAACAATCAGATGTTTGCACAACCAGATGCAGCTTCGTGTAGTTTGGTTGTGTGAGACTTTTCAGAATGTAACATGATCTTGTTAACTTGCAAGCTTGCAGTTTCAGCAGGGATTACAGTAAATTGAACATTTCTTATTGTTTAGGGATGTCAAGATTTCGTGAACCAGAGGCATCTCTACACCGCATAGGAACCTAAGACATTTCGGCAGCCGGAACAGCACGGCAAATCATCTGATCTGCATGCTGCGACAAGGTGTGTACAAAATGGTCCCTGTCACTTACACAAGCTGTAGGTTTTGTTGGTATAATTCATACCTGTCAACTCTCCTGAATTTTTCGTATTTTTCGTGATCTCTAACGAGCATACCACTTGCTTTAGGCCAGTTTGTTCAGATAAATTTCTTAAACAGGCTAAATCGGCAGCAGCAAGAACACTGCAAAAGTGCTCTGGTGATATAAAACAGTGTTGTCCGTTCTGGTGTTTCAGTTCGCTGCTGCTTTGTGTGCTGTTAAATAATGGTTAATTATGTGTGTATCAATGCAACAGTGTGGGTGCTGAGAGGAAGCTTTAAAAAATGTGTGCTATCTCGCCAATAAAAAATTTTTGTCTGCAGAATTTTTACAAAATATAAAGTTCACAGGTTGGCATGTATGACATAATGTACAGCACTGTTGCTATGAATATGCTATATTCATAACTTGCAGTTTCGGTCTACTTGAATTGCATATTTTGAATCTGGCCTACCTTCAGTTTAATCAATTCATTTAAGTAGCCTCCTCTGAGTTAAATGTAATTGGAGGCTATTGTAGAAATGCATGATGTGCTCCCTACTGACTGCATTGTGGCAATTTTTTAGGGACCATCTTGTGAGGCATGCATATCCTTTCATGTCTTGCTATGATTTGCCCAACAAAAGCAGGAGGGCTTTGGTTACCTTTGTTATTACGCATTCTTGTAGACTTCCGTTTCTCTCTCTTCTAACATGTGTGCATGTGCAAATTCTGTGTTCTTAATTATAGTTCTGTAAGTTGACCTAATTGTGTATTACATTTTTTAAAAATTTGGGGGGAGCGGGGTATTGATTCCCATAATACTAGGGAGAACGGGACCTCAGACCAAAAGGCCACAAAAGGTGGCTTAAAGTGTTCGAAGCTCAGAATTTAACATTCTTGTCTCCTAAAGCACTACCAGTATGAAACTGTTTCTAATTGCTTTGTTTTTATAAGCTAGCTGCCCGATTTGCAGCCACATTGTGAGAGAGTATGTTTTTTTCTTCTTTTGTTTGAGTTCTTTTGTTGAATGTTCTCCTATTTAGTTCAGAAATTTTTTCCTACCACCTCACGCAATACTCCCACTGGAGCCTATGAGGTATGTTTATAAATAAATAAGCAAATTCCTGAGGCATGCAACAAACCATGCAAATCAGTCCCTAAAAAGCCATAAAGAGATCTATTATTTTCAGCAGCTGCCTCAGTCGTACTGTGCTCACTGGCGCACTGACAAAAACCATTGCAGCAGCAAAGCACTACTCTAAACATTTCCCTTTCAACATTTTTAACTCTCATATGCTGTCTTCTCCAAATCGTGTTGAGTGCATCTGGAATGTTTCGGCAATTGTTTTTACCTCAACCATTATGCAAAGCAATCATGCAAAGGTTCAGCTTGTTGACTGTTGCTTATTTATACCTAGCCTGATCTCTGGAGTTGACTGTATGCTTTCTTTTTTTTTGCATACCTGCCATAGGTTGCTTAGTGGCTATGGCTGTTGAGCTTCTAAGCACGAGGTCTCGGGATGAAATCGTGACCATGGCGGCTGCCTTTCAAGGGGGTGAAATGCGAAAACACCTGTGTACTTGGATTTAGGCGCACGTTAAAGAACCTCAGGTGGTCCAAATTATTCCGGAGTCCCTCACTACGGCGTGCTTCATGATCAGACTGGTTCTGGCATGTAAAACCCCATAATGTAATTTAAATTTTTTACACAAGAACTAAGGTTGCTTTTAATGATGCCACCTTTTCACATTACTGCATAACCACAAGTTTGTCGAAATAATTGAACAAATGTCATCAGTATTCTGTAAAAGCAAACTTGTCTTGTACAGCAGCTCGAATAAGCCATTTTCAGTGCAATAGCAGGCTTAGGATGTTGCCAGAAAATTGTGTCGCATAAGGATGTGCTGCATCAGAAGGCACGTTTCTTGTTCATTGTATTCATTCTAGCATTATCTCATCTCTATGTTCCTTTCAATGCTATTCACTGTGCACACATACTAAAGAGATAAGGAACATCCACAGTGCACGCATACCAAGGAAGTCACAGTCAGACAGAGAGCGATAGAGCACAGCACGCTTTCACTCTCTGTCTGTCGCTTATTTCCCTCACATGTGTTCTGTGAGCACCACCAAAATGAAGTTACCGACTTGCCAAGCTTCAACTCTTGTGCTTGGTGTTTTGTCTACAAAATGCCCATAAGCAAGTCATAGTGGTGGTGATTTTCGCATGTATGGAAAAGGCTTATTCAATTCCAGAACAGCTTCATTTGTTCTAGGCATAGTAAAGAACTTGCCAGTGTTTATTTTAAAGGCTGAATTGGTCGAAAACTATTGTAGTATTCCTAATGGCACCCTTTTGCATTAGTTTGTGCAGATGCTTGAAGCTTGTACTATGTTGATGAAAATAGAGTTGAAGCTATAGAAGCATATTTGTCAAAATGTAGTGAATGCTTCCCAGTAGAAATCCGGAGTTATGCTTCCTGGGACACTTATTGGTTAGCCTTATTGGGTAATGCGATTAGCCTTATCGATGCTATAATGTTGCAGGATGGCCAGCGTTACAAAAAAATTAACATCATTGTAAGAATACATGTTCTGCAATAATATTAGGATTGGCCCCCCAAGTGACAACGCTTGCTTACACTGTATCTGGGATAAACCAGGTTTACTCAGCTAGACAGCCATCCGTGCATGAGGGGAGGGGGGGGCGGCAAGAAGGGGCTTTCGAGTAATCTTCAAGTAGATGGCTTATACATCAGATCTTTCTTACTATGCATGCTATCTTGCTCAAAGTCAAGTTAGCTGTGGGTACAATGTCTGCATTTTATTACTGTTTATGCCTAATGAAGGTTGCTTTGTTCCATAGTGTCACTTTCTATATTGTTTCTCTTATGGCACTAAGCTCACTTGTTTTAATGCTGCTATAGGTATGGCTGGGCCTGGTGATGAAGTGTAAGCAGAACATGCTATGCTGCGAATTGGTGCCAATCTTCACATCCGAGTTGTTCCCACGACAGTCAAGCACCACTGTGATTTGCTTCATTGGCAAGGTAATATACTATGGTGAGCTTGCACCTCAATATTGGTATTGAAAAATATGTCAAGTAAAAGACACAAGAGTTGGCCTTTATGAGAGATACATTCATGTTCTTTTTTTAAAGAGCTCTTTTAGCACTGTTCTTTATGGGCATGTTTTCAGAGGATGCTTATACTCCTTTATTACAAACTGCCATGGAGCTAGTTTGTGTGTTAAACTAACACTCTTTCACTAAGAAAAAGTCCAGTTTTTACTCGCACAGTGATATGGTGCCAAGGACGAAAGGGGTGGAATGGATCAATCTGAATGCATGTTGCTCACACAAATACAAAAAGGGAGCATGGCTAGCGCGATTTGTTTTACAGTGATGATAAGCAGTCTCAATGTCTAATAATTCTATTGATAGGGAGCTAACACACTGGTTCCCCGTCATTTGAATAAAGAAAGATTCACATATCTCTGAAGCACTCTGGTCCTTATATTTTGCCACATTCAAGTGGTTTTTAAATATGGGTGCACATTGCACTGAGAGCAGTGCAATACTAATGCCAACTGACCCACACATCAAGTTTGCGTGGTTACGCAGCCTGTCATTTATACATTTGGCTTGTTTAGCCAATGTAGCATCTACTGCACAATAATGGTATGTGATAGACACTGCACCTGTGTACTCTATGCTTTTTTGCATTCAATTTTTTTCACCGGTAGTGATGCATGCCTTTTCAATATTTATGTGCCTACACAACAAGCCAAGCTTGTTCTTGGCCGAGAAAGAATTCTAGGAAAAGCCTACGTGCTGCAACTTTTCTTGGAACGAAACTAGCTTGGCTCGTTGGGTTAGGTTAAATGGTTCGATGGGTTTTGGAGCCCATACGGGTTCCTTGCTCACACTAAGACACATAAGCTTGTAGACTGTGCTTCTGTAATTTGTACAGCTCACTGACAGTGCAGGTGCAGGCCTCATGAAAGTATGAAATTTTTGTTTATGTAGCTGCTGTCAGCATATTCTATATTATCATTTGGTCTTATGCATATACTGTTTGCTCTAAAAAAATTGAATTCTTGAGTTTCACATGCTAAAACCACGATATGATTATGAGGCATGCTGTAGTAGGGGACTCCGGAGTATCCCTTGAACCCTTGTTAACTCAAACTCTGATATGTGAACATATCAGTTAAGTCGAAAATTTTTTCGTGGCTCGGTATCGACTTTATGTATATTTGACCTCTTATCTAGCAATGCTTCTGTGCTGTGCTCCGGGTATCTCGAAATCTTGACTGCAACACTGTAGGGAAAATGTTATCACCCAAAGGTTTCCATACGTTGTACGCAGCTGCGATATCTCCAAAAGTTGCAAGATCGCAAGTTTGTAGCAAATTCTGCTTCATTCCATGCCACTCTTGTCATCCACTGTTCACGACCGGCAGAGATCTCATTGGTAATCCGGGCAGAGTGTTTCTCTGACCCCTGACAAAATGCAATGAGCATGATAAGGCCTCCCGCTTTTTAACTATATTACATAAGAACACTATAATATGGTTGTGCATCATCCTGAACGGGACATCGCATTAGACGACTTTTGCACAGGATAGTGCTTGGTGCACCTGAGAGTACTTCTACATGTCTCGCTGATTATTGCGCCTTAGAGGTGCTAAAATGATGCGGGGTGGACGCTCGCACAATATGGATAAAAATGCGGGAGGCTGTACACCTGAGCACCACAACATACATGCTCATGTGTACGCATAGAGTTGTCAGCTTGCTCATCTCCTGTGCTCTGTGTTTCTGTGTGGATCTGCGCGCTAGGCCATACCGTGTGCTGCGCCGAATGTTTGGCACGTTATTGGTATTTTTTTTCATTAACAAGTTCAGGGCCATGATCTTGTAGCAATGCGTTGTCTGATGCAATTTCTAATCGTGCTTCGTCAGTTGTCATAGTGACACTGTGCCCACGTTATCAGTACGGGTTTGATGAACATCGTATAACGGCGCTGTGTGAGAACGGATCACAGAAAGAATGCACAGAGGACAATCGCCGAACTTCAGCTGAGGTTTACAGCAGAAAAATTACACAAGCAGCAGTTTCTGCGCAGAAACATTGGACAAAATACCGCCATGGCGCACATTGTGTCGTCACGATCACAACAGATGGTCATGTCATACAACTCTATGGAACATCCTGATCTGCGCAAGATCAAAGACACATTTGTACTACACGTTATGCAATCAAGTTACGCTCTTCAAGCCCGCCAACTTGCAAACCTTTTGCAAATATATCTCTTCTCTTTTTGACAAATTAAGTGATGCGGTGCTAATGCAACCTTCTCCTTCCTTTTTTCATGTGAAATGCCTCAAGCAATTCACTCTCTTTTTGATCCTTAAAACTTCCTAGTATACAAGTGTCGTCGTACACTGGAGTGCAAGGACACCTTTTGCAATGGTCAGCCGAGTGACCCCCTGCTACGAAAGCCGGCACGGATGCTCGATGCTCCCTCAAATGGTCATTAAAACATCTACCAGTTTGGCTGACATAACACCTGCCACAAGAGAGCGGGTTGTGGTAAACCACCTCCGCCTGGCAGCGTACGAAGCCCTTAGCATGCTGTTTCGCACACTTATGTGAAGTGCGTGCACTGTTCACTGCACGGCAAATTCACCCCAGTTTTTCTGAGCGGAGAACACTATGGGAAGGCCGCACTTTCCGGCCACTTTCTTCAAGTGGTGGGAGAGGTTGTGCAAATAAGGCACCATTAACGGCTTCCTTGACCATTCTTTATCGGCTCCCCTGCTCCCCACACCAGACCTTACTTCACCAAATAGGCTTTCAACAACAGAAGCGATTGTTTCACCAGGGAAACCCGCCTGCTTGAGCCTCTTGGTTGTTTGCACTCCGAGCTTTCTGATGCTCACATCACCATTCGAGCGCGGATCTGATACTGTTCAATGCGATGTCTCTTAACAAGTTTTGAGTTCCAATAATCCCATAGTCTCCTCCGCTCGGAAAAACTGGCACGAATGTGCTATGCCGGGAACAGTACACGCACTTCACAAAAGAGTGCAAAACAGCATGTTAAGGGCTTCGTACGCTGCGAGACGGAGGTGGTTTACCACATCCCGCTGTCCTGTGGCAGTTATGTCAGCCAAACTGGTAGATGTGTTAATGACCATTTGAGGGAGCATCGAGCATCCGTGCAGGCTTTTGTAGCGGGGGGGTCGCTTGGCTGACCATTGTAAAGGTGTATTTGCACTCCAGTGTACGACGACACTTGTATACTTGGAAGTTTTAAGGATCAAAGAGAGAGAGAATTGTTTGGGGCATTTCATATAAAAAAGAATGGAGAAAGTTGCATTAACATCGCATTATTTAATTTATCAAAAAGAAAAGACATATATTTGCAAGAAAAGGTTTTGAATTTCGCGGGTTTGAAGAGCGTAAATTGATGATGGGGTATAACGTGTAGTACAAATGTGTCTTTAATCTTGTGCAGATGAGAACGTTTGTAGTGCTGTATGACATGATGACTTTCTGTTATGATCGCGCTGACAATGTGCACCATGGCGGTGTTTCGTCCAATGTTTCTGTGCAGGAACTGCTGCAGTAAACCTCAGTTGAAGCTCGGCGATTGTCCTCAGTGCACTCTTTCTATGTGCCGTCCTCACATGCACCGTTATAACATGTTCCATCAAATCCATACTGACAACATGGGCACAGTGTCACTATGACAACTGACGAAGCACTATTAGAAACGGCATCAGAAAATGCATTGCTACAAGATCGTGGCCCTGAACTTGTTAATGAAGAAAGTACCAATAACATACCAAACATTCGGCACAGCCCGTGGCATGGCCTAGCACGCAGGTCCACACAGAAACACAAAGCACAGGAAATAAGCAAGCTGACAACTCTATGCATACACATGAACATGCATGTTTTGGAGGCCAGGTGTACAGCCTCCCCCATTTCTAGCTATATCGTGCGAGCATCCATCACGCGTCATTTTAGTGCCTTTAAGGGACAATAATCAGTGAGACCGGCAGAAGTACTCAGGTGCACCAAGCACCCTCCTGTGCAAGAGTCATCTAAGGTGATGTTCCCTTCAGGACGACGCACGACCATATTATAGTGTTCTCGTGCAATATAGTTAAAAAGCAGGAGGCGGTACCTTCTCATGCTCATTGCACTTTGTCAGGGGTCAGAGGAACACTCTGTCCGGATTACCAATGAGATCGTGGCGTAGAAAGAAGCAGAATTTACTACAAACACCATCATAACATGTTCCATCAAGCCAGCAACCAACTAGCCCATCTAAGTCTCATAATTATCAGTATGGGATAAACCAGCCAAACGTATGCTAAAGCCACTATTCCACAACGGTATTTACTTTGCTGGCAGAAAGGTAGCTTCCAAGTAATTTATTAGCGTGACGTGTCCATGCTGCTTTTTAAATGTGTATTTTATGCTTGTACTACTTCTGTTGCTTCAATACTATTAACCGAATGAGTGATGTCTTTTTGATTATAACACTTGTTTCAGTGGCCCGCTAATTGTGACAGTTTATTCTACCACAGTAATGCATGTTCGCTTAGAATCATAGCCATATTGCCTGAAACCAGTTACCATTGAATGAGATTTGTTAGTATCTCCTATATTCTAAATGCTTACCCATTCTTATCTGTGTGAACATACGCAAAACTGCTTTTGCCTTTGTGTGAACCTGTTGCACAAGTGAAAAGAAATTGTTGGCTTTTCTTTACTTTTTCAGGTGCCCTGCAAGCTCTCACCAAAGCAACACATTCCACTGGTTTTCTGTCAGAGTACCATTATAGAATTTCGAATAAACTATGCTTGTCAGATGTGTGACATGCCCCGTCTTAAAATCAGAGCGCTTCAGTAATAATGTTTGAATGGGTGTACATAAAAACACGCCAAGTATACTTATGTATTTCTTTTACAAGTCCTCTTCACCCGACGTTTTTCCAACTTAAAATTACGCTTTGCTGTACATTTGTTTTATGCACAAACCATTACAGCAACACAACACTGCAGTAAAATGAGTACAAATGATAAAGCATGCAGTACACCTGCAAGAATTACATTTGCATACTTGTAGTACATATGAAAATGAGCTACCGATCTTTTTCAGGTTGCATACTCTTATAGGTCATACATGTCAAGCGCACTCATAGGTCACACAAAACTCGTTCAAGGCTGATCTCAAATCTCAGTGACTTATGTTAAGTGACATCGGACCAGTCTAAAGAAACCTGGCTCAAATAGGGAAATAAGTAGGTTCGAACAGGGTCAAATGGGAGTGGACTAAACGGGGACAAACAGGTCTGGGCTAAATGGGTTCAAACGGGGGCAAACAGGTCTGGGCTAAATGGGTTCAAACGGGGACAAACAGGTCTGGGCTAAATGGGTTCAAACGGGGACAAACAGGTCTGGGCTAAATGGGTTCAAACGGGGACAAACAGGTCTGGGCTAAATGGGTTCAAACGGGGTCCCGTTCCATAATCCTATTTGATGAAACCCGTTTGAAATCAAATAGGATTTTTTAGTAGGGAATACACTGACAGCCTGCTGTATTTATTAAGAACGCCTCGATTATTTCCATTTCAGTGCGGTTTCTTGCTTTCATTAGAAAGGCCATTTGGTCCAGTTGTGGCGCACAACCACAGCACCTGCAGTGCCCGCCCGTGACGCTGTTGACCAGCAGCATGTGTATTGGACAAATGGGACGATGCTTCAACGATCGTGCAAAAGAGCACCGGTTGGTGGTGAACAGCAACAGGCAGGCGCTGCAGGTGCTCTGGTTGTGTAATTTGAGCCTGTAATGGGCACGTGTTCCTATGCGCTTGCCTGATAGTTCAGTTTAGGTTCCAGCTGTTACCTTTGCATTCCTCTCTAATGTGATGCACTACTTCACGAGCACTTGTTGGATACCTTCACTCCTGTTCGTTTATCTTTACTATGATTACATTGCATGGTGTGATGCATAAAACAGCGTGTTTTCTGCCGAATAAACAGCTGGATGTTGGCGCCCGTATATGTCATTCTTTGTCTAACCTCGTCCTCGTCTGCTTCGCGCTGTACTTTTTGTCCTCGAGCTTATGGCAATCACAGACAATGACAAGACTATTCGAATAAGTAATTTAAGAAAGGTACTCTTTGTTTTAAGCAAAAGCAATCTTTAAGTTAAGAAACTAGATTGATGTGCACTGTGCTAAAATGCAGAAGAGTTTCACTCTACAAAAATTAAGGGCACAACTATGCAGTTATAGAATGCAATATTGCGGTTTGGCTACACTTGGTCTTGCCAGCAAGCTTTTTTGTATGAACACTCAAAGAGATGTATACAACAAACATCAACACAAATTTTCCCACAAAACAGTTTAAGACATTGCATTCAACTATTCCAGATTTGTAAGAAACACCGGGGCTGTTTATTTCGAATAATTAAAATTGCTGCTGAGTGTAGAGAGGCATATCATTCCAAATAGTGGTGGGATGGTTCATAACGAACACATTAAAATCCTCATTCCTGCACATTGTGTGCACTGAGGCAGCTCAGGTAAATTGTGCATACACATCGCAAATATTAAAACTAGTTACAGCCGCACCACACTACAATAAATGCTGCGATGACCAAATTTCCGCTATAAACATTTTCCATTCACCATCAGCTGCCCACATGATAGAAAGAAAATGTACCATTACAAATAGCTATCAGTGAGCCATTTCTGCTTCGACAGTTCTCACACACAAACCAGTTAGGGAAGGGTGCTCGTTCAGGACTTCCCAAGGATCAATGGACCATGACAGCTCGACAATTTAGCAAGGGCTGATGATTTTGGGACGGTTGGCGTGGAATTACCCACACAAATGGCGGCTTTCCTTCATGTGAGTGCAAAGGTGGTTTCTGCTTGTGAGCCTCATCTACAGAAATTATGAAAGTACGCTACGCTGCCCGAAAGTACAACTTTCCCATGCAATATTATTCAGTGTTCACAATGAAAATATTACATACCAATAACAGCATTCAGATGAACTGGGTGCAATCCCTCCTTCACTGGGTCCTCCTTGTGCATGTTACTGCCCTTTCCATAAAGGCTCTTGCCCTGAAGCTCAGCCTCCCCAATGTGGTCCATCATTGCCGCCATAGGACTTCAGGCCAGATAAGATCGTTCACCTATTTTCACCCACAGTGGAAAATTGACACGAGAAATCAGTGAGGCATACCGCATAAATACATCGCATGTGTGAGCCAGACCCATTATTAATGCATGAAAAAGGGCGCACCCTTCGTAGATGACAAGGGATATAAATTAGTCTATGTCTGCTAACTTTTTTCTATGCAAATACTGTTTTAATGCACACACATCCAGTCTTACTTTATTTAATCCTTCCATCAAATGCCAGTTGTTAGCCGAGGTCAAGTGTAATATATCCCGTCCCTCCCTGTGTATACATATATAGAAACTTCATTTGACTGGAAAATATTTTAAGGAGCGGTGTTCAGAGCACTCAGTCCAGGGCCCCACTGGCCTCTGCAGCCTGCCTGTGTAAGTTTTGTCCTGAAAAGTTAAATGAATGGACTGGCACGCTCAAAAGGTCACTACCGATTTGACCTAGGGGACACGGCTGGTTCTCAGAAAATGCACAAATACAGTGATGGTTATCCGTCGGCATGCTGTAGTAATAGTGTGTGCACACTAACTTCGACATTGCTGCAGTACTTCATCTGTCACCCCGGCTCCACCTTCATATTTCAGTTTCAGATAAATTCAAGCTCATCAAATGTGTATTTTGCCAATGTCAATTATTCTGAGAACAAGACAGAAATAATTGTAAATAGCAATGGTAAATAAAGGTATGCACGCTGTATGCTTAGACCTGTGGCATATTTGGCACACTACACTAGGAATTCTAACATGCACAAAAACTGCAGATGCGTGTAGCATAAACACAGAAAAAAAATACAGAAATAAAAGCTACAGCATCGGAAACAGTTTCAAAACAATAAAACCAAACTAAGAAGTGAAATATACTGTGTGCAAAGCAAAAATAAAACTTAATTTGCTGCCAAGTGATCAAAGAGAGAAAATAAATACTCAACATCAGGACATATTAGGTTTAGTTTTATATAGAACACGATAATTTGTGCATAATGTTACGAACACAAACAAGCAGCAAAATTAATAAACTTGCATAAACATTTAGCCTATTTAGTGCTCCGTTAAGTCTATGTCTGTTAGCTAACACACAAATCATACCGAGATCATACTTCAGGTACACGTACACTTCATACATACCTGACATTACATCCAGATTACACGCTGTGCTGGTGTAGCCATGGCCACAGGTTCCCTGCCATCATGTGGACACGGCTGTGGGTCACGGCCTCACCACTACAAAATGAATTTTGTGTTAACTTAAAGCACTGGCACAATAAAACTGTCATACTGTGAACACATGCAAGGTTCACGTAAAAACAGTCACGAAAACATGTCTGCACTAGTGCAGGGTGGCAACAGAGCACAAGGTCGAGTCATTGATGAATGTCATGATAATAGGGACCCCTTCATGAAAGTAACATTTTGAACACGCGCGCAGCAGCAGCACATTACAAGAAATGTTTGTTTACATAACAATTCTAGAGTTTGCTTTCATGACTTGGTTTAAGCAACTTTCCCCTATCATGTTTAGATACGTCAAAGTTATGGCAACATCCCTTGTCTTGAAAAGACAGCTGTACTAGTATGGCAAGCTGTGACTGCTTACTTTCTTCCCCTAAAACTACTCGTAAACCGAAAACCTGGTAAGCAGATTATTTACTACATCGAAGAGTTTATAAGCAAAGAAACGTAATTGCAGTTAGTATTGGTGAAGAGACAGATGGGTCGTTATATGCAACTTCAGCAGAAAAGCCGGAGCGCACGCACAGGTGCACATGATGAACACGATTATTTCAGAAGGTAATCTGTCTCAGGAAGAAAACGCTTATCAGGATATTCAATTACGCATCGAGGCATTACATTTGCAAAACTAAATTCTGACAACCAGCACGCAACATGCATAAGCACAGGCTTCACTGTTGTCGGGGGAGTTCTATTTCCTACGTTGGCAAGGCACCCAATGCACACACGAGGAGTATGCACAACACGTGTAGTTAGCAAGCACGACTGCTTACCTTTTCAAATGCACGACGCTCTCTATGTTGCCGGTGCTGCGTCAACGATGTTACTCCGAGTATACATGCCGCTGCGTAGTGGACGATCTGAGGCACGCTATCAATAGGAATTATTTCTTTGTGATGTCCACCCAACTTTCCACGACAACCAGACACCAAGGCCACGGCAGAAAAATCGTTGGTCCATGTTTGCCTGCTGCGCCACGCATACGGCTAGTTTGCAGCGACACACAAGGTATCTTCTGGCACTTTTGTGCAAGCTAACTACGTCCCATTTCATTACAGCAAACACAAAAACACACGATCAAGCAGCTCACACAGACGACCGGCACGTTGAAGACGCAGGAAAAACAACAGCGTCACCTGCGTACTTTTGAGGTTGTTGTGGCCTCCGTGATGCCAAATATATTAACCAGTAAACTCGTGTTTTTGTCGTGTTGCGCCCAGCTACGTATATATGTTGCGAGATAAAACAAACCACCGAACACTCCGTATTTACGCTATAGTTTACCGTAGAAAGAACTTTTATGACGTATTTTGAATTTTGAATTGCTTCTGCCGTCCGCAGCCAGCAAAAGCATGGCCTTAGAGATTGGGTTATGTTGTCCTTTGAAAGTCATCGCTAGGGCGTGATTTGAATGATTTGTGTACTACCTGCGCCGGTACTTCCTTCTAGATAACTTCCTGATGTCGTTAACATCAACTTGAGCGCCAGAAATTGTTGGAACGATCTCTGAGGTACACATGTGCAGTGAGCGATGTTTCGGTGCGCGTTGTAACTGTGTAAGTCGGAAAGCATCAAATCTACGATGTTCCTTCGCTCGTGCGGCGCAGGTTACAGCCGTGTCGTCCGAATCTTGGTTTCGTGTTTGTATGCTTAATGAGCGTGGGATGCGCTCCTGTCGTCCGTGCCTTCTATGTTTATGTATCGTGCGACCCACGCAGATTGCTCGAAAAAACCATGTCTCTGCAGCTTGCATGTGTCCTATGTCAACAAGAATAGCTCTTTACTACTAAAAAAACTTTAAATGAAATGTGGAATACTCATTTTATATAGTTGGTTGTTCAATGAACTATCAAAAATAATTTTCGTACAATGTTCGTGCCATGGAGCTTGGACCCTTTCTGCACTATCACCAGGATCGGCCCACTTGTTTTTTGTCAACATCTCGAATATATTTTTTTCTAGATCGTAAGCGCTGACAGCTTCGCTGTAAAAGAAAAAAAAATGCACGAGTTGGGGTCATACACATTTTTATGTAATGTGCTTTGAGATTAGAAATAACAAAAAAAGCTGTCTACTTTTTTCATCAGAAACATTAGGTGTATTGTCATTCGAGTCTCTGATGTACTTGTAATGCTAAACAAAATTAGACGATGCATTTCTGATGCCTGTCTGATGTCACATTAGGAATGCATCAGGTCCTAATCAAAACTCATTGTTATTTTTTATAAGGGAAAAGACTAGCGTGACTGAGCGGATTACTGGATAGCTGTCCTCCAGTGACCGTATGCTCCAGTGACCTCATGTGCGCTTGAGAGATCAGCGCTTGGTACACTTTTAACGCAACAGTGTTAAGGGCCCCGTGTCGCAGAAAATTCGGCGTTGGCATGGGCGCGCCGGTGTCGTTGGCGGAAATAATCATCCTGGACCACCCCGACCACGCAGGCCCTCCGCGTGGTGCAATGAGTTAGTGAACACAATAGAATTTCTCAAAGTAAAATCCGCCAGAAAAATCGTGAAGTACGACCTAACCGCAACCTACAGACGTGATAGCGTCGGATTATAATTTGAATATGTGAGAAAACACAATCTCCTACGCCTAAACTCAAACGCAAACCCCCTTTTCAGTATTTCTACAATTCATACAGAGGCGCGCCGTGGTTTCTTCCTTGCAAAAACGCCATCCAAATAGCGGTCGCCTCCTCGGCAGCCTCGCGCGGAGCCGAAGTTGGACAAAAAAGCTGCACTAGCCGGGAAGCCTGGTAAGAAGCCAGGGATCTTTGAATGCTATCTTGGAGCGAAGCTAAAGCGTCCTTCTAATTTTTGTTCAAAATGTGAAATGTGGATATTACAACGACCACTGCGTCCTCTCCGAGAATGTTCGCCCAAAATTGTGAAACTTGCAGGGTCAGGTAACGTGTGACGACGGACCAAGATATTTCGATTTGCACATTATAGTATCCAGGCTCTATCAAGAAAGTAATTGGAAATACTTAAATGTCGGCACGTCAACTGTAGAAGGTATCACCTATATACCGTATGTACAGTTCAATATAACGAATTTGGCCTTAGAGAATGTGGATAAAGTAAAGGCATGGTTTAAAATAGATGAAACGTGTGCAGTGCATAGAAAACAAGGCCGTAGCGGCTTTTTCTTATTGCGCACTAACATGAGCAAATTACCTTAAGAAGTTGAAAGAACAATTTACGTTTTACTCGTGTTCGTAGGTGACTCAATTATGCATACGTCTCGTAGTAACCATGTACGGTTAAAACCACAGATAATCTGAAGAAATTACCGAAGGTGATCAGATTGTTCGTGACAAATGTAGCTTGTACTTCAGATAGGCAAGAAACCAAGTTCTCGCTGTCAAGAAAACGCTTGAAGAACGATTAAAGACCCTGAGCTTGAAGGTTCAATGTTGACGTTTTTCTTCAGCTTATCGACTCGACGTAACCGAAGTCTCCGTGAATATATAGGGCTTAACTTGGACAATCAACAATCTTCACTCAACTGATATAGATAACAGGTGCTTTCGTAAGGAGAGCTAAAAATTTGGATTTTTGTGAACAATGAATTCGAACTACAAAGGTTAGTTCTTCGCAATACAACTTTAAAAGCGAGCGTGCGTGACCTGAATCGTGAGGCGTACAAATATTGAACAACAAATATTGTACAAATATTGAAAATTTTAAAGCACTAAGTAAAATCTGGTTACCAGACTAGGTGGTCATGCACAGGTATATTTTTTTCTTAATAGGACATAGTTTGGTGTTAGTAATAAAGCGGGTAACTTCTTTCGCAGGGCGCTGAAACGTAACAAACGTCTCCGAGTTTTGAACAGAATGCAAAATTACGGCTAAGGGCTTCCTAAAACGACTTGGAAAGGAATGCTAAACACAATAAGGTAATTGGGTGATCGTGTAGGAGTGTTCTGCCTGACTTTCAGCAGAACGTTTCTTCCTTTTTACGCATTGGAGCAGAATCCAAGGAATTTGTACCATTAGCGTGTATTTTGGTGATCTGAGGGCCGCAGTATTTTCTATTCGTTGTTGATGAATTTTTAAGAACTGAAAATTACTTACCCAAACACGTCCGTAAGATACCTCAAGATACTTACCCAAACAGGCCGTTCGCGACGCGCCCATAACGGCAGGCGTTACTGGATTAAAGGAAGCCTCGAGCTCGCTCATTTCCGCCGTTGCCCCGGCTGCTGGGGCCGCCGGGTACCTTCTTCGTCGGCGTCGCCGCCGCGGGGAGGCGGCCCTGAAAAGTTCGGAGCTGGAAGACCAGCTCTGGGCCGTCCGGCGAGTCGAAGATGCCGCCCCGAGTCGAGCCGACACCTGAGGCCATAAAAGCAAAGTGGGGCCTTTAAATAAAGTTTATTTCTTTTCTCCCAAATACGCAAATATCAGTAATCAGAAGCAGCGTTTTCTTGAAAACATATGAAGATATATGTTGCTGTGTTTTATCAGCTGGAAAATTGCACTTCCCTTTTTTATTTAGCAGGAAATGTGCACTGTCTACCTCTTGCGACAATAATCTGTTAGTACCTTAATTCCTATTGATCTGGCTTTGTATAAATTATTACAAATAAACGAAGAGAAGGCAGAAAATACTTTGTGACCATCAGAAAAATGGTTAGTATGCGAAAGCTTAAAAGAGTAGGTATCACCCCTTTTTTTAAAGAAGAGTGAAGAGATCTTCTAAAAATGTCTGCTTATTTATAAAATGTAAGATTTTTCATGGTTTAAACAGGTTTTGTTACCGCACAACTCGGCCTCCCGGTGTGCTTTTTTAAGGACAACCTAAATTTACCTATCATTTTGTGTTTAAGCCACAGAAATGCTTTTATGAGACAACTGATAGAATGACCTGAATGAAATTTATTGCATTTAGCAGAAGAAATTACGTTCTAGTGACACTGTGTACCGAAAGTTCTTGCAGAAATTGTCGCAATAATTAGTAAGTAGTGAAATAGATGCAGTAAGTATACAGAGTTGTAACCCACTTTTGTAAACAAAAGCCGCTAGGATAGAGAAACTAAAGCGGCGCAATCTTAAAAAGAAATTTAGAGTTTATCGTACTATTTGTTCAAGGGCGTTGAAATATCCGGCCGATATTTTATTGGTATGTTCAGAGCTGTGTATACTACATTAATTTGATGCGCTTTAAATGTATCATTGTATGCAGTTTACTTAACTGATAATATTTTTCGTTTGTGAGTTACAGAACTGCAAACTTGACAGTCTAGTGGTTGAAACTTTGCAATTCTCAACCGTTCTTTTTATTTATTTACATGATAAGCTGCCGGCCATATCTGTAGAGGCCAATGCAACCGGTATCCTATAAAGAGAAAGAAAAAGAGTGAGATACACAAGAAATGACCTTCACAAAAAACAATAAGCAATCATTTGTAAAGCTATAAAACCTCCATAAACAACCATATACAAGGAATTTGTTATAATATCAAAATTATTATAATGTAAATAAGTACCCGAATTATTTAGATCGAGAACAGGATAAGTAAAAACAAACAAGGTACATGTAAATGTCAATAATGTAATCCATATATGCAGCACACCAAAGCAGGCAAAAGCAAGATAGAATCGACGTTCAATAGCGTGGAAATCTGCACAAGTGCGAAGAGCAAACAACTTTTGTTTCACCCAACTTCAGATTAGGAGGGACTCGACTCTTCCTGAGGACGTTTCTGCACTAGTTGCTGATACATCAGCTGAGAGCTTGTTCCAGTGTGCGATAGTGCGAGGTAAAACATACAAGGAAAAGACGCAACACACCAAGGAAAAAAATTCAGGCGAAAGGAAAGAGTCACTCGCAACTAACTTTATTCCGAGAAAGCATCGCAATATATAGCTAAGTTAACACATGCGCGGCAAGGCACCACGTATCACACCACCCAGATGAGTCAATAAAAAACATGTGCTAGTTTAAAAAGCATCTAAAAAATTCAAACTCGGCGCCGCAGAACACCACTGACGTATCGCTAATGCAGATATCTTTTTTTTTCTTTTTATGTAATAAGCCTCGAGCATTTCTCGTGCCAGCACCTCTTTGCTTCTACCCAGAAGACTGATCTGCTTAAATCTTGCGTTACATTTACATGCTTTGCAGTGCACAGGTAATGTGTCGAAAGGTTATTCTTAATGGAAAGTGCGTGCTCTCTCGCTCTGTCGTTAACACATCGTCCCGTTTGGCGGATGTAAACCCTGCCACAGCTGAGCGGAATTTCGTAAACCACACCCACCGCACAGGTGACGTGGGGATTTACATGCGTCTTGCCACATATAGGCGGCTTTGGTGCTTTGGAAATCCGCGGGCACATATGTCCGCGGGCATATATCTGCGGCATCCGCGGGCATATATGTGGCAAGAGGCATGAAAATCCCGACGTCACCTGTGCGGTGGGTGTGGTTTACGAAATTCCGCTCAGCTGTGGCAGGGTTTACCATCGGTCAAACGGGACGATGTGTTAACGACAGAGTGAGAGAGCACGCACTTTCAATTAAGAATAACCTTTCGACACATTTACCTGTGCACTGCAAAGCATGTAAATGTAACGCAAGATTTAAGGAGATCCGTATTCTGGGTAGAAGCAAAGAGGTGCTGGCACGAGAAATGCTCGAGGCTTATTACATAAAAAGAAAAAAAAAGATATCTGCATTAGCGATACGTCAGTGGTGTTGCGCGGCGCCGAGTTTGAATTGACCTGCTGCGCCTTGGGGAGCTGCCCGCACTGATACTGCTCGAGCTGGTGGCCGAGGTACCCAGCTCCTGCAACTCTTCACTGCTGGAGCTCCAGCGGTTGTCTCTTTCTTGGAGCCTGTTGAGGCGCTGTTGCCGTATATTGTAGGGTGGTGTGTTTGGCTTCAGTCTCTACTTGCACTCTGTACTTCCAGTTTCGTGCCCTTCTCCGCAGAGCTTGCAGATTGGTTTGCAATAGTAGTTTTGTAGTTGTCCAGTCTTGCCGCATTTGTAGCAGAAATCCGGGACCGGTCTCGGAAAGACGTCTTCACGGTGTCCCGCGGTGCCACAGGTGACTTTCGATATTGACACGTACACATGTTTATCTTTCACCGGTGGCCGCTTTCAACATTGGCTGACAAATGTTAAACGTTATCGCTCGCGCAGGACGCGCCTGCATTGGAAGCTTCTCGGACGTTATCAATGCTTCTATCCGTCATCTGTGGTCACCGACGCCCATGTAATCTGATTGTATGAGCGACGCGAATTGTCTAGAACTTTCTGGAAGACACGTGGCATCAGGGATTAATCTGGAACCTTCGGTGACTCAGGTATAAAAGCCGACGCGTTTCGCCGCTGATCAGATTTCGACGATCGCCGACTGTGTTCGCCGCTATCGTTGTGCTTCAAGTGTAACTTGCTTTTGTGGGCACAGGTTCGCCCAATAAAGAATCAGTTTCGTCATTCCCAGTTTTACGACTGTTTGCTTCATCGTCACTACTACGTGACACCTGGTGGAGGTGCTTTTATGTCCTTGTACCGGACCCCCCCGTCCAGCCATGAGCCAAGCCCACACCGTCTAGAAGACGTCGACGCCTACCCCGACCAGCGAGCTCGTCGCACGCTACTGAACCTGCCACCGGAGTACGAACCCCTACCTGAGAAGACCAAGAGGACAAAAGTCATGACCTCGGCAGCAGCTACCATGACAGCCCCTGTGCCAACATCTGCGGTCGTGATGCAACAATCCAGGGAGCCGCCGACTTTCCGCGGTTCGCCATGTGAAGACGCCGAAGGCTGGCTGGAGGCATACGACCGGTCGCTAAGTTCAACAAGTGGGACTGCGACGAAAAGCTGCGCCATGTTTACTTCTCTCTTGAAGATGGCGCCAGAACCTGGTTCGAGAATAGGGAACGTTCACTAACAACCTGGGACCTCTTCCGAGCCGCCTTCCTGGACACCTTCACGAGCGTCGTCCGTAAAGAAAGAGCTGCAGCCTTGCTGGAAAACCGTGTACAGCTCCCGAATGAGGGCATCGGTATGTACACTGAAGAAATGACTCGATTGTTCCGGCACGCCGATCCAGCTATGCCCGAAGACAAGAAAGTTCGCTTGCTCATGCGGGGAGTTAAGCAGGAGCTATTCGCCGGACTGGTACGGAATCCACCAACAAGTCCAAGACTTTCTCTCGGAGGCTACGACGATCGAGAAAGCACTGGAAATGCGCAACCGGCAATACAATCGCCGTTCGACGCCACACTACGCCGAAGTCCAAGGACTTTCCGACGACCTACGAGACACCATCAGGGCGATAGTACGCGAAGAGCTGCGGAAGTTGCTACCGTCGTCGCAGCCTCAAGTTGCTTCCATCACCGATATCGTGCGGGAGTCGCCTAATCGCTAGGACTTCCCGAATCGCCGCAACCCCAGCCGGAAGCGCTGACCTACGCCGCCGTCGCCCGTCGTCAAGGCCCCCCTCCGCGCTCGCGCCAGGGCCCCGTAACGCCGCAGTTCCGTCGTCCACCGCCGCCGCCAGCACGCCCCGTCGCCCAGCGCAGCTACCAGAGGAAGACGGACATTTGGCGCGCCCCCCACCACCGCCCGCTCTGCTATCACTGCGGGGAAGCCGGCCATGTCTACCGCCGATGCCCATACCGCGAGATGGGCCTACGAGGGTTCCCCGTACACGCCCGCGTCCCGATCGAGGTGAACGACCGCGCGACATCGCCGACTACCTCGCCGGAGCCCAGTGGCAACCACGACGACCCTCACGCTCGCCGTCACCAGCCGCTACATCTCGCCGCATCGCCGTCAGTACAACGGTCACACTCGGGGCCGATCTCCCAGTCCTTACCCGGGAAACTAAAGGCCGCAACCGATGGAGGTGCGGTTGCTGTACGACGCAATACCGAAGATCCTCCGCCGCCGACGAAGAAGATTCGCGAATCACCACGACGAGGTATCAGCACACCGCCTGGCAAGATCCCTAACGACACACTTCGCCGCCGAAAGAAGACCTACCGACGCGACGTAGCAGCAGCGGAGCAAGCCGACGCAGCCGTGATCCGACGCCACGACTCAACCGCAACGCCAGACGACGGTCTACCGACTTAGACGTGCTAATCGATGGTCATCACGTCACTGCTCTCGTCGACACTGGAGCCGACTATTCCGTCTTCAGTGGCCCGTTCGCCGCCAAGTTGAAGAAGGTGAAGACTGCCTGGCAAGGACCCGATATCCGTACAGCGGGAGGCCACCTAAAACGCCGGCTGGAATCTGCACAGCACGAGTCACTGTGAACAACCGCACTTACCCGGCGAGCTTCGTAATCCTGCAGCACTGCTCCAGGGATGCCATCCTAGGCATGGACTTTCTAAACCAACACGGTGCAGTCATCGACTTAAGGTCCAAGTCGGTAACGCTTTCAACGCACAACGCGATACCACCGGATACAGACATCAGTTACCATGCCTTGAATGTGCTAGAAGAACAAGTCACCGTTCCGCCTCGCTCCAGCGTAATGATTTCCGTCGGTACCGAAGTGCCTGCAGACACGGAGGGCGTCATCGAGGGCGATCATCACTTAGGGCTCTGTTATACTCCGGCGTTCACAACGCGCGCGCGCGCCGGGTTCGTTTCGTCGCGTCACGTCGGCGATGCCCCGCCAGGCAATCCGCCTCCCCTATAGTCCAACGCGACGCGGCCGACGCAGCGGCCGTAGCCAAAGCAGCGCATGCTCAGTAGAGCAGAGCGCCGCGCGGAAAGTGAGCGCCGCGTGGAAAGAAACACGGACGCGGTGCAGTCTGGTAACGTCGTCGGCGCGAAATGCAGCATGCTGCATTTCGCGCCGGCTGCCGCCGGGCCGCGCCGACGGACGCTGGTTGCGTCGGTCGCGCCACGCGTCAGACTATAGAGCGCTCGCGTTTTGCTAGCGTAGCGTCGCTGCGCCCAGCGTGCGCGCGCGTCGACGTTACGTCGAGTATAACAGAGCCCTTACTGCTCGACCGTGAAATTTGCGTCGCTAGAGGCATAGCTGAGCTACGTGCAGGGAAAGCAAGGGTGATGCTCACGAACTTCAGCCCCGAATACAGCACATTAACAAAGGCACCACGGTCGCCTACATCGACGAAATAGTACAAGCCAGCAGTGCTTTCGCCTTCACGAATTCCAGTGCACCTGCAACGACTATAGTACCTGAACCAACTTTCGACGTCAATCAGAACCTTCCCAGGCATAGGAAAGAACAACTAAAAGCTCTGCTCCTGCAATACAAGGACTGCTTCTCGTCCTCGTCAAAGTTCGACAAACCCCTGTCGCCAAGCACCGCATCATAACCGACGAAAATGTCCGCCCCTCCGTCAGAGCCCATACCGAGTTTCGGCGCGCGAACGCGAGGCCATAAGGCAACAAGTCGACGAAATGCTACGCGACGACATCATCCAGCCGTCCAAGAGTCCGTGGGCGTCCCCCGGGGTGTTGTGAAGAAAGGATGGAACCCTACGTTTCCTTCGTCGATTATCGTCGCCTCAACAAGATCACGAAGAAGGACTATACCCCCTCCCACGGATTGACGACGCCTTGGATCGACTCTACACGCAAAGTATTTTCGGCGATGGACCTCAAAACCGGCTACTGGCAAATCGAAGTCGACGAGAGGGACCGGGAGAAGACTGCCTTTGTAACACCAGACGGACTGTTTGAGTTCAAGGTCATGCCGTCTGGTCTTTGCTCGGCACCTGCGACTTTCCAACGCGTCATGGATACAGTACTGGCAGGCTTGAAGTGGCAGACTTGCCTCGTGTATTTGGACGACGTCGTTGTGTTTGCCTCAAGCTTCGAAGAACACCTGCGGCGCCTTGAAACAGTTCTTCAAGCTATCAAGACCTCCGGACTCACGTTGAAGCCAGAAAAGTGCCGCTTCGCATACGAGGAGCTCTTGTTTTGGGCCATGTCATAACAAGTCTGGAGTGTGCCCTGACCCACAGAAAACGGCGGCCATCATGACTTTCCTCCGCCCGCCGACAAGAAGGCAGTGCGTAGATTTCTTGGCCTGTGCGCCTATTACAGGCGCTTCGTCAAGGATTTTCACGGATCGCCGAGCCACTGACGTACCTCACAAAGGCCGACGTCGAGTTCAAGTGGGAGACGCCGCAAATCGAAGCATTTGAAGAACTGAAGCGACGCCTACAATCGCCGCCCATCCTTGCGCATTTCGACGAAAACCCAATACCAAGTCCACACCGACAGCAGCGTAGGACTCGGCGCCGTGCTTGTGCAGAGGACTAACGGACTAGAAAGGGTTGTAAGTTACGCTAGCCGGTCGCTATCGAAGGCGGAATCAATTATTCCACAACAGAAAAGGAGTGCCTCGCCATCATCTGGGCTACATCTAAGTTTCGCCCCACCTCTATGGCAGGCCCTTCAAAGTTGTGAGCGGAACCACCACGCCTTGTGTTGCTAGCCTACTTGAAGGATCCTTCAGGTCGCCTCGCACGATGGAGTCTGAGACTTCAAGCATTCGACATCACCGTCGTTTACAAGTCGCGGGCGAAAGCACTCTGGGCGCCGACTGCTTGTCTCGCGCCCCCGTCGAACCGCCGCCTCCACAGGATGACCAGGATACGAGCACTTTCTTGGGACCCATCAGTGCCGACGAATTCGCCGAACAGCGAGCCGACCCGGAACTAGGAACCTTGTAGATTACCTGGAAGGCAAGACCGTCATTGTGCCGAAGGTGTTCAGGCGAGGATTGGCGTCGTTTTCTCTTGCAAAACGACAATCTCCTAAAGAAGAACTTCTCGCCTCTCCGAGCCAACTACCTCCTCGTGGTACCCTCAGCATTGCGTCCATAGGTTCTGCAAGCTCTCCATGACGACCCAACGGCTGGACACCTCGGTTTTTCCCGCACGCTCGCGAGGATACAAGAAAAATACTACTGACCTCGCCTCTCTGCCGACGTCGCCCATTACGTAAGGACATGCCGTGACTGTCAGCGACGCAAAACACCGCCGACAAGGCCAGCCGGACTTCTACAGCCGATCGAGCCACCTCGCCGACCGTTCCAGCAGATTGGGATGGACTTACTGGGGCCTTTTCCGACGTCGACGTCCGGGAATAAATGGATCGTCGTAGCTACGGACTACCTCACCCGCTACGCCGAAACAAAAGCCTTGCCCAACGACAGTGCTGCCGAGGTAGCCCGATTCTTCGTTGAGAACATCCTCCTGCGTCACGGTGCCCCAGAAGTCCTCATCACCGACAGAGGTACTGCCTTTACAGCAGAACTAACTCAAGCCATCCTGCGATACAGCCACACAAGCCATCGCCGGACCACCGCCTACCACCCGCAGACGAATGGCCTCACCGAGCGCCTAAATAAGACCATCGCCGACATGCTGGCAATGTACGTCGACGTCGAACACAAGACGTGGGATGCCATCCTTCCGTACGTGACCTTCGCATACAACACGGCCGTGCAAGAAACGACGCACATGGCGCCGTTCAACCTGGTCTACGGAAGGAACCCGGCAACGACGCTTGACGCCATGCTACCGAACGTCACCGACGAAGAAAATCTCGACGTTGCCACCTATTTGCAGCGTGCCGAGGAAGGTCGACAGCTCGCCTGACTGCGCATCAAGAACCAGCAGAGGACCGACAGCGGACACTACAACCTTCGACGACGCTACGTCGAGTACCAGCCCGGTGACCGTGTTTGGGTCTGGACTCCGATACGCCGACGAGGACTTAGCGAGAAGCTGTTACGTCGCTATTTCGGACCATATAAGATCACCCGACGTATTGGCGCACTGGACTATGAGGTCGTGCCAGACGGCATTTCGCAATCACAGCGGCGCCGGGCACGACCTGAAGTCATCCACGTGGTGCGTCTTAAGCCTTTCTACGCCCGCTGACAAACTTAGGTACTTTGTTACTTTTTATTGTTTTTTTGTTATTTTGTTTATTACGCATGGTTTTGTTTTCGCTTTCGTGTTTGTTTGTAGCATCGGGACGATGCTTTTAAGGGGAGGGTATTGACACGTACACATGTTTATCTTTCACCGGTGGCCGCTTTCAACATTGGCTGACAAATGTTAAACGTTATCGCTCGGCGCAGGACGCGCCTGCATTGGAAGCTTCTCGGACGTTATCAATGCTTCTATCCGTCATCTGTGGTCACCGACGCCCATGTAATCTGATTGTATGAGCGACGCGAATTGTCTAGAACTTTCTGGAAGACACGCGGGCATCAGGGATTAATCTGGAACCTTCGGTGGACTCAGGTATAAAAGCCGACGCGTTTCGCCGCTGATCAGATTTCGACGATCGCCGACTGTGTTCGCCGCTATCGTTGTGCTTCAAGTGTAACTTGCTTTGTGGCACAGGTTCGCTCAATAAAGAATCAGTTTCGTCATTCCCAGTTTTACGACTCTTTGCTTCATCGTCACTACTACGTGACAATATGGTCTGCAGCGGAAGTCAACGCTCTGGAAGATGATGTAGCAGGGAACGTGCGGTCCTTCGAAGAATACGACTGTCACGGTCGACTGACCCATCCGTCGGGCGATAAGAATGGTGTACCTTGCCGGTGCTCGGATTCCTGCCACGAGTTCTGCGGTACTTGTTCCGAGTATTAGGCCATTGATGACGCCTCTAGAGACGTCGTCAGGGGTTCGTATGTTGCCTTTGACGTTGTGATAAGTGTCTCCAGCTGCATTTTGTTGATGCTGACCAGCATCTTAGCGTCTTCCTTGTCGGCCATGCTTGAGATTATAAAATTTTCGATTTTCTGTACTTGCACGCGTACTTTGTCATTGAAGGCTTACTGCGATAGTCCACTCCCTTGGCCAATGGCGTGCATACTGCAACGGTGTTCCATTTGGCGAGGTTGAGACCTGCTTGCGCGTGGTAGACGATCTTAAAGTCGTCTAGTGGCAGGGGCGGCATCCTGGGTCTGCGTTGTTGCAGGACGGTGCTGGAGTGGACGTCTACTCATTAGTTGGCTTTGTTGCTGGCGTCTTTATATTCGTGGTGTCTTTCTTGCCCTTTATGCTCCTCGTGAGCCAAGCCTCTTCCCGCTTCGATTGTTCTGCCGCTTGCTGCGTCATAGTTCCAAATATCTTCCCGGGTGTTTTCTTCCCTCCGGTCCGTTTCCATTGCATTTGATTCCTCTTCTCTCTGCATCTTTGACATTTCGCTTGCTGCAGCTGCCTCTCGGCTCATCGTAGGGGCTTTTGCTTCGGGCGTGGGCGAGAGTTCGTGCACTCACGCTCACGTGGCGGGCGCTGCAACGGCGTTTCTTTCGATGGGATTGCGGGAGCTGCTTTAGCGTTAGGCTTAACCGGGCGGGTGTGCGGTCAACTTGATATCTGAGATAAGGTGCACTTACTAAAATAGGCTATTGTCGGGTGATTTCTCTCGTCTTGCCGGTTGCACCGGTGCAAAACTTGATTCGTCACTGGCCTTGTTCCGGTGTGAGAAGCACGAAAAGCGGAGCTCATGTGAGACACGTCTGTTCTCTGCGTACCCCTGGCGGCGAGTCCAAGGAAGGAGAGAAAGAAAGAAAGCATGAGTGGCTGATATATATATATATATATATATATATATATATATATAATATATATATATATATATATATATTGCGAGACAGCTGTTCAATCTCGACGGTTTATTATGCAGGCCACGCGCTGAAGCGAATGAGGCTGGCCATGATGATGAGTATATACAGATGAAGAAGATGAAGGGCTAATATAATGCTCACACAATTACCCCCGCGCATGGAAGCGGCCAACCTGGCCGCTGGCTATAGCGGCGAACGCCGTATGAAAGGCTTCAAACGTGAAACATGCACAATCTCTGTGGTACGGCAGCGGCCGTCCAAAGGCGTAACAACGGGCGCGACACGATAGTTAACTGGCGAAGTCTGTTCCTGAACTGTGTAAGGCCCGAGAAAACGGGACTGAAATTTCTCGCATAAACCAGGAACGCGAACTGGAGTCCACAGCAACACTTCGTCTCCAGGCAGGAAGGAAACGACACGGTGGGATGCATCATAGCGAGTTTTGCGGTCTTGTTGACTGGCGTCGGTGTTAAGGCGGGCGTGTTGGCGACACTGGGTAATTCGCGAAACAAATTGCTCACACGTTGATGTGGACGATGGCACGGGGACGTCAAGAAAGAGACGTCGAGGACAGTGATTGGTTGACGACAATACACAAGGAAAAAGGGCGAGTACCCCGTTGTGCGTTGGACGGCCGTGTTGTAAGCGAAGGTGACGAATGGGAGAATAACATCCCAATTGGTGTGATCAGGGTTGATGTACATTGAAATCATGTCGGACAGCGTACGATGAAAGCGCTCTGTGAGGCCATTAGTTTGAGGGTGGTAGCTGGAAGTCGTTTTATGGATGGTATTGGACGCACGGAGAACATCGTCGAGAAGTTTAGACAGAAAGGTCCTGCCGCGGTCACTCAAAAGAATACGTGGGGCTCCGTGTCGTAAAAAGATGGTTTCCAAGAAAAAGGATGCAACCTCCGCTGCGGAACCGGAAGGTAGTGCGGCTGTTTCAGCGTACCGTGTCAAGTGGTCTACAGCTGTGACAATCCATCGTTTACCGCCAGCCGATAAGGGTAGTGCACCATACAAGTCGATACCAACTACTGCGAAAGGAGCTTCAGGACACGGGACAGGTTGTAGCAGTCCAGCCGGAGGTGAGGTAAGTCGTTTGCGTGTTGGCAGATCGAACAGGAAGCCACGTATTTTGCTACGCTTGTTGCAAGTCCAGGCCAAGAGAAGCGGCTGCGAATTCGCTCATAGGTTTTATGAAAACCAAAGTGACCGGCAGTGGGATCGTCATGAAAGGTCTCCAGTATCTGGGTCCGAAGTGATCGGGGAACTACAAGGACCCAACGGTGTCCTTCGGGATGAAACACGTACCGGTATAGCACCGAATTTTGAATCTTGTGGTTCTTCAACTGCCGACGGAGTCGAGCGTTAGGTGAGCGAGAGGATCCCCGAATACGTTCCATAACGGAGTGGCAGTAGGGGTCACTACGTTGGCAAGTTGGAAACGTATGAGAATGGCTAGGTGGGAGCCGGTCGAGAGCTGCGAGTGAAGGAAATGCAGGAGAGACGTCCGGCGGGTTGCTCACGGAAGGTGGTAAGCAGACAGTGTTTGAAGACGGTGGTAGGGGACAACGAGAGAGAGCATCGGCATCCTGGTGTTTCTTTCCAGACTTGTAGGTGACGTCGAAGTCGTATTCTTGTAAACGAAGTATCCAACGGCCGAGACGGCCCGTTAAATTTTTTACCGTCGCCAACCAGCACAAGGCGTGGTGATCAGTAACGACCGTAAAGTGGCGGCCGTGCAGATAAGGCCGGAATTTTTGGACGGACCAAACAACGGCAAGACACTCTTGCTCGGTAATCGCATAATTTTTCTCTGCAGATGTTAGCGTGCGACTTGCGTATGCGACCACACGTTCTTCGGAAGTTTGCTGACGTTGCAGAAGAACAGCACCGATACCATGGCCGCTGGCGTCAGTATGTAGAAGAGTGGGTGCGGTGTTGTCGAAATGACAAAGCACAGGTTCGGACGTGAGGGCACGCTTGAGGGCGTCAAAAGCAGTTTGGTATTCGTCCGACCATACATAGGGAGCTCCAGAAGGAAGTGGTTGATGGAGCGGCGCCGCAATGGTGGCAAAGTTACGTATGAAGCGCCGGAAATACGAGGCTAGGCCAAGGAAGCAACGCAACTCTTTGGCACGCTGAGGCCTGGGGAAGCGCAGGACAGCGGTAATCTTATCGGGGTCAGGTCGAATGCCCTCCTTGCTGACAAGGTGTCCGAGTACTTTAATGGTTTTGCTGGCGAAGTGGCACTTTTTTGTATTTAGCTGAAGGCCAGCAGCAGAGAGGCATGTCAAGACTTCGTCGAGGCGCTGCAAGTGCTGATAGAAGGTCGACGAAAATATGACGATGTCGTCAAGGTAGCAAAAGCAAGTCTTCCACTTTAGGCCCCGCAATACGGTGTCAATCATCCGCTCAAATGTGGCGGGAGCATTACACAGGCCGAAAGGCATTACGTTAAATTCGTAAAGTCCATCGGGAGTGGCAAAGGCAGTTTTTTCCTTGTCTTCTTCGTGCATGGGGATCTGCCAGTATCCGGAGCGTAGATCAAGGCTGGTGAAATACTCCGCGCCTTGTAATGAATCTAAGGCATCATCGATTCGGGGAAGTCGATTTATATCTTTGCGGGTTATTTTCTTCAAGGCACGGTAGTCTACGCAAAATCGCACTGAGCCATCTTTCTTACGCACCAAAACGACAGGTGACGACCAAGGGCTTGAGGAAGGGCGGATGATGCTTCGTTTCAGCATGTCGGCAACGTGGGTATCGATGATCTGGCGTTCGGCGAAAGAAACACGATATGGCCGCCGGCGCACGATGGAAGTTCCATCTGTGTGTATGCGATGAGCCGTTGCAGAAGTCTGTCCCAGAAGAGGAGAGTGCACGTCGAAGGAGTCTTTATGCTTGGATAACAACGCCAGTAACTCTTCCGTCTGCTGTGGCGTTAGATCAGTGCTGATTGCACTAGCGAGAACAGAAGCAGGGGCTGGCTCTATAGCTGTAGGTGTCCGTGAAACAGCAGTAGTCGAGGTAAGCACACAGACAGGCTGAGTGTCCAAGACGCAAATGACAACAGCGCCTTTAGGAAGAAGTACTGGCTCAGTGGTTGTGTGAGTACAGCCAAAGTGGCCGTACCGTTGGTGAAGCGAACAAGGCTAGGTGCCAGAGCAATCCCTTTGGATAGGCAACGAGCTGATGGTACAACTAAAACGTCACCATCGGCGATGTCAGAGTTAACCACAAGAAGTTGTTCGCGGCCAGGAGGCACCATACAATCGTCAGCAGTTCGTAAGCGAAGGCGCGGGTCGGGCACGTCGTCAGAATTGTCGGTCTCGGTCAACTTAACGAGGCGTTGACGGCACGAAATAAAAGCGGACGCGGAAGAGAGAAAGTCCCACCCTAATATAAGCATGTGAGCACAGGAAGTCAACACTGCGAACTGAATATGGTGGCGAATCCCGTCAATCGAAACTCGAACTGTGCATTGCGCCGATGGCCGAATCACAACATTATTTGTGCCATGGAGAATAGCTCCATTGTAAGGTGTAGTAACCTTGCGTAGACGAGAGCACAAGTCAGCGTGAATAACAGAAACAGCTGCGCCCGTATCAATCAATGCAGGAACGTGTACACCTTCTACACACACTAATAAAGTATTGGCCGGGCACACTGGAGAAATTGTAGTCTGTGCGGGCCATGCAGCTTTCCCTCCAAAAACTGCACCATCCAGTTTTCCAATCGGTAGTCAGGAGTGCGGGAGGCCGGTAGCAGAGGTGATGTCGAGCGTCGGAGAGGGGCAGGTGAGCGGCGGCGCCCTGGACGGTAGTTGCGAGGCTCTTCGGGATTTGGAGGCGGAGTAAGTGAGCGTTGGGAAAGCCGGTGCTGGTAGGGACTTGGAAGAGGCAATGGGTCTCGCTCGTAAACATCGTAACCACGGCGTTCGTCCTGTTGTCGTCTGCGACAAAAGCGCGATATGTGCCCGCGAATACCGCAGTAATAACAAATGGGGCGGGGCGAAGGCCGGGTACGGTAATATGCTGTGGCAGGTGCACGAGGTGCCAGAGTCGCCAGATGGTTGGGAGTAGCAGGAGCAGGGGGCGTTGTCTGAACGAACGCTGGTTGCATAGCCGCAACCTGAGCGTACGAGGGCGCCGGCGAAGGAGGGACACAGCCCACAGTGCAGGTCATGGAGGACAGCTCCTCTTTGATGATGTCGCGCAGGCCAGGAACCGAAGGTTGCGGCTGAAGAACGGGAGGACTGCGCAGGCCGTACACTTGGAGCTCCTCGCGTATGAGAGTCCTAATCAGGACACGCAGGTCCGTATCGGAGGAAGGAGGCGTGTCACAGGCGACAGGTTGTAAACGGATGGCCTGCAGGGCGTCCAGATGCTGGCAAGTCGCGATAACATCGTTAACGGTATTTGGATTCTTTATGGCCAGTGCGTTGAACGCGACGTGGGCAATGCCCTTGAGGATATGACGAACACAATCTGATTCAGTCATGGCTGCGTCAACCCGGCGGCAAATGGCGAGGACGTCCTCGATATAAGAGGTGTATGTTTCCCCGGGAAGTTGCATGCGTGCATCAAGCTTTTTCTTGCCTACCTCAGAGCGGACGTTGGGGGCGCCGAAAATTTGCCGAAGCTGGTGTCTGAAAGCCGCCCAGTCAGGGAAGGAGCGCTCATGGTTAAGAAACCAAGTCCTGGCAACGTCAGTGAGGTAGAATGCGACGCTCCGAAGCTTGTGAGAATCATCCCACCGGTTAGACTCACTCACTCGGTCATAATTGTCCAGCCAGTCGTCAACGTCCTCACTAGGAAGGCCAGCGAACATGGTGGGATCGCGCTGCCGCGTGCTGACGGTCCATGAAGGAACGGCCGGTGGGGCAGAGACGGTGACGCTGGGGGCTCCTGATGGATCTTCTTGGGGCATGGTGGCGGAAAGGCGGGGCAAGCGGCGACCGGAACGAAGCTCCAGGGAAACTCGAAGTCGTAGAGGACCAAGGGATCGAGAGCACTCTCCACCACTTGCGAGACAGCTGTTCAATCTCGACGGTTTATTATGCAGGCCACGCGCTGAAGCGAATGACGCTGGCCATGATGATGAGTATATACAGATGAAGAAGATGAAGGGCTAATATAATGCTCACAATATATATATATCTATATATGTGTGTGTGTGTTGGGGCCTTTCCACCATTTAACACATACACCAAATTATATATATATATATATATATATATATAAACAATACCAACAACTTCGCTGCTCTTCCTCCTTCACATAGCAGATGGCCTTAAATTTTTTGAATTTTTTACCTCTTTACCAACTACATCTTATTGGTTGTTGTTAAACATTAGTTTCCAAGTAAAACGCTAATTGAGTACCTATATAAACCTCTGCATAAGTTTGTTGTTTTCTAAATGCACTACACTATGAAGAGCAGCCGAGTATTCTGACATTAGAAGTATTGTAGGGGTGGAGCTCAAGTGAAACAGCGCGTAAATTTTGCCTGAATAAGCTTTTGAAAATAACAGACAGCGTGTCATGCCATTTTGCGCGTTATGTTTAGTATATACCTTGCTTTGCACTACAGCAGCCCCACCCATGCACGGTGGAAACAAAATGACGTAAAATTTGGAGTCTGTGTGTGTATTTACACGGAATGTTTATCTTATCGTTAACAGAATTTTTAAAAGATCACCCGTGACACGTGTCACAATTATACTATTTCAGTTATATTAACATTTACCCTAATTGCTTTACGCCTACTGTTGCAGTACACAAATGGTAGCCGGTGGCTTTTAAAGTAATATCCACTTAGAACAAATTCGAAGGACGACACTAATTTCGAAATATGCGTTCCCAAAATTGGCATTTAAATGCATTGGTGTTCCAGTAACTATACAGCTACTGTACAGCTGCAGTGAATTAAAAGGCTCTTTGTTAAAAGAGGTGAGTGGAACAACAGGCGATTATCTATAAACTGGAGCAGAAGTGATGGCGTGGAGGAGAGGTAGAACACCCGGCTTCTAATCTGAACGTCTTAAGATCGAATCCTCCTCCAGTCCACTGCATTTTCAGGCATGGAGCGGTGATTGACACCGGCCAAAAATATCGCTCAGAGATAGGGGCATTATACTAGTCCAGGTGCAAACAAATTAGGAAGGCACACCAAGATTCAACAAAGTCACTGCCTCACCAGAAAAGAAATTGGCCTCCCTGGTGCAGTATTCGGCCACTACCTCCCTCACGACTCCTACAATTAAGCCGTGGCCCTTAGTCCCCAGCGGCTGCGGAGCACCTGACCAAGATGGCGGTCATACCTGCGACGCGGCAGAGGGTGCTAAGAATCTCTGGTTCCGGACAGGCCGCCACTGGTAACTGAAATTGGCAACGTTCAACACAGGCACCCTATCGAGTGAGGTTAGCTTTGCAGGGCTATTTGAGGAATATTCAGGCAATGCTAGGATATTATTGGTCTTAATGAGGTTAGAAGAACTGGTGAGGCTTATACAGTGCTGAATAACGGCCACTGTACTCTGCTACAGAGGTCTTCCAGATAAGAAAGAACTCGGAGTAGGATTTCTAGTCCATAAAAACATAGCGGGCAACATTGATGAATTCTACAGCATTAATGAGAGGTGAAAACTCAGCATACTGTAGTGATGGTCGACTTCAATGCAAAAGTGGGGAAAAGCAGGCCGGTGAGCAAGCAATTGGCAACTACGGCATCGACTTTAGGAACACTAGATGAGAGATGTTGGTAGAATTCTTGGAAAGGAATAGGCTCTAAATATTGAATACCTTCTTCAGGAAGCTCACCAGGAAGTGCACCTGGAAAAGCCCTAATGGAGAAACAAGAAATAAAATAGATTTCATCTCTCTGCCGATCCTAGAATAGTACAGAGTGTAGAGGTGTTAGGTAGGGTAAAGTGAAGTTAATGAGGTCTAGGGTTTCTGTCACTTTGAAGAGAAATAATAGAATGAGCGAAGAAGAAACAGGCCAACCTAGATGCAGTAAGGCTAAAAGCAGACCAATTCAGGCTGGTCCTCGCAAACAGATATGCAGCTTCTGAACAGGAAGATGATGGCACTCTTTGGCCAAAATGGGCGCTTCCGAAAGAAAAACCTACAAATCATCATCATCATCATCAGAACAGGAAGATTAAAACAACATAGAGGTAATGAATGAAACCGTAACTAGGCTGATCTCAGAAGCAGCAATTGAAGTGGGAGGTAAGGCTCCAAGGCAACCAGAAGGTAAGCTCTCCCAGGTAACAAAGGACCTAATAAAGAAACGGCAAAACATGAAAGTGTCAAATTCGAGAGATCAGATATAATTCGCTGAACTGTCGAAACTGATCAACAAGAAGAAAGTAAGGCATATCCGAAATAATAACGCGGAAAAGATTGAGGAAGCAATATGAACATAGCATGAAATCAGTGACAAGAAAACTTGGCATAGGACAAGGCAAAATGTATGCACTGAAAGATATGCAGGATAATGACATCAGCAATTTCGATAACCTAGTAAAAGCAGCGGAATAATTCTATACTGACCTGCACAGTACCCAGAGCAGCCAAGCTACTTTCATTCGAAGTAGTGATGAACAGGATACAGAGGCTCCTTCTATAAATAGCGATGAAGTTAAAATGGCCTTGAAAGACATGACCAGGGGAAAAGCCACTGGAGGAGATCGAATAACAGTCGATTTAAAAAAAGATGGAGCAGATATGCTTGAAAAGCTTGCGGCCTTTTATACGCAATGCCTCATGACTTCAATTGTAACAAAAAGCTGGAAGGACGCCAACATTATTATCATCCATAGGAAGGAGACGGTAAAGAATTCAAGAATTATCGAGCCATTAGCTTGTTGTCAGTATTGTATAAAATATTCACCAAGATAACTTACAATACAATCAGGGCAACACTTCACTCACTTCAGCCAACCAAGAGAACAGGCTGGCTTCAGGAAGGGATATTCTGCGATGGACCATATCCATGTCATCAACCAGGTGATAGAGAAATCTGCGGAGTACAATCAACCTCGCTACATGGCTTTCATAGAATATGAAAAGGCATTTGATTCAGTAGAGATACCAGTAGTCATAGAGGCATTGCGTAATCAAGGAGTACAGGGGGCATACGTGAACATCTTGGCAAATATCCACAAGATTTGCACAGCTACCTTGGTTCTCCACGGGAAAACCTGAAAGTTACCTATCAAGAAAGGGGTCAGGCAAGGAGACACAATCTCTCCACTGCGATTCACTGCATGCTTAGAAGAAGTATTCAAGCTCTTAGACTGGGAAGGCTTAGGAGTGAGGATCAACGGCGAATACCTCAGCAACGTTTGGTTTGCAGATGACATTGTCCTATTCAGCAACAATGCAGACGAATTACAACAAGTGATTGAGGACCTTAATCGAGAAAATGTAAGAATTGGGTTGAGGATGAATATGCAAAAGACAAACGTCATGTTCAATAGCCTCGCAAGGGAACAAGAATTCAGGATCGCCAGTCAGCCTTTAGAGTCTGTAAAGGAGTACTCATATCGAGGTGAACTACTCACAAGGGACCCTGATCATGAGAAAGAAGTCAACATATGAATAAAATTTCGTTGGAGTGCATACGGCAGGCATTGCTAAATCCTAACTTGTTCTCGAGCTTCTTTGTTAACCTCCAAGTTTCTACCCCATGTGTTAGCACGGCTAGAATTCAATGATTGTACACTATTATTTTCAACGACAGTGGTAAACAGTGGTAAACGACAGTGGTTTACCACTCTCGTTGAAAAAGAAAAGTGTACAATCATTGCATTCTAGCCATGCTAACACATGGGGCAGAAACTTGGAGGTTAATAAAGAAGCTCGAGAGCAAGTTAAGGACCGCTCAAAGAGCAATGGAACGAAACATGTTGGGGTTAACGTTAAGAGACAGGAGGATAGCGGTATGGATAAGAGAGTAAACGGGGATAGCCGATATTCTAGTTGACATTAGGCGAGAAAAATGGAGCTGGGCAGGCCATGTAATGCGTAGGATGGATAACCGGTGGACCATTAGAGTTACAGAATGGATACCAAGAGAAGGGAAGCGTAGTCGAGGACGCCAGAAAACAAGGTTGATGATGTTAGGAAATTTGCAGGCGCAAGTTGGTATCAGCTGGCGCAGGACAGGGTAATTGGAGATCACAGGGAGAGGCCTTCGTCCTGCAGTTGACATATTATAAGGCTGATGATGTTGATGATCTATAAACAGGCGCTATAGTTTCAAATTTATTTTCAAGTGCATCTGCCTTGTGAAATTGCTGACTTCCTTTCGTGTATTGCAATATGTCCGCTAAAGTATTATTTAAAAAGTTATTTAGGGAAATTTTGTTAGTCCTTTATCTGCATTGATTTTCCTTGTAAGTAATGTACACGTCTTCGCGTATTCCAGCTGAATGAGTATATTGGTGCTTAGTCCCACTGGCAATCAATAAATATTATGTTCACGTTAAAATAAAACACCATATATACAAGTACATAAACACAGCACACATACACACACACATATATTTATATATATTGCAAGAACGCCTTTAGGCCTTCCAGCCTTAAGTGTCCCCTCATGGTTCTTTGGCGTGCCGGGTTTCTCCTGCCTAGGAACGCAGTCCACGCTTCCTGGGTTATGGAGCCGGCCACCCTAGCAGCGTCGCAAGCATCCACCTTGCAATCTGGGAATGGCGTCCAAGCCTCCTCGGTGGCTCTAGGGCAGAATTCTACCGGTGATCTAGTCCAAGCCATCGCCAACTTAGGAAAAAAAGTGCCTCGAAATTGGCAAGAAACCTTAGTTTTAATAAACAAAAACTGTGAGGAGATTAAAACAGGAACATACGCACAGAGAGATCAAATGAGCTTAACGGACATATAAAAATGCAATATAACTAGTGTGCACAGGAAACTTATTGATTCACTAACTAATTTGCCATATGAAAGTGGGACAGGGGTTGGTGCAAGAGGATTAACATCTTTCTACCAATGTCACGCGTTGCATCCTTTGACCACGATCGAGACAGAAAGGTACTGCGACTGACTTCCTTCCGCAGCCTGCGCAAAGAAGCCAATCGAGATCGAAAAATTTCATCCAGACAGGACTCGATCGTGATAGAAAATGCACCGTGCGACACCCGTCTTAGAGATCATGAGTTAACTCACTTCGCTCAAACAGTACTCGTACGGGACAAGCTACCCTAGTAGGTATAGTCCTTTACTATTGAAACCCGCAAGCTCATTGATACAGGTAAATGTACTGCCTGTGCCAGCGTGCAAGTGTTTTCTGCCGGGCAGCTGAACATGCCTGTGGTTGCCGCGGCATTTACTCTTGCTTTGTTGCATAACTAGCGATGGTTTAAAAGGGCTGTGCAGGGACCAAAATACTTTTCATTGCTGCTTTTGCTTTAGAGTTTAATTACATATTCTCGAAATATTGTAACGGCAATGAAGAAATAGCCAGAACAGCATTAATGGTTGCGTATGATAGCCCGCATTCAAGGCTAGTGTTGATTGCAACGACAGCTTGCAATCAACAATTGCAAGCTGTCCTTGCATATCAATGAAATACAAACACGCTCCACATACAAAAACACGAAGCTCGTCCTCTTTACCTCTGAGATGGAGCCAGCAGTCCAATAACAGCTTAACGGTCTTGCTCTAAAAATATTATGTGGTTTTACGTGCCAAAACTACGATCTGATTATGAGACACGCAACAGTGGGAGACTCCAGAATAATGTGGAGTAATTTGGAAATGTAGTACACCTGTGGTTTTCGCATATCGTCCCCATCGAAAGGCGGCTGATGTGGCCGGGATTTGATTGCGTGACCTCGTGCCCTACACAATAATGCGCACTGATGATGTAAATACCAAGCTACTGCAAAATGAAAATGCAGAAACCGACTTGAGTTGTCTAAGTATGTGCAAGCGTACCCCAAATTTCAGTTGACCCACCCCCAAATTTCGGTTGGTGCACCGTAAAATGTCGAGTGGCCCAACCCTAAATTTTAAGTTGGCCAACTACATATTGTTAAGTCGGGTATGTCCAAATTTCAGTTGGCCGATATCCAAATTCCTAGTTACCCACTTCAAATATCAAGTATGGTCACCCCCACATTTAAGCTAGCCCACCCCCAATTTCAGGTTCGCCCACCCCTAATTTTAGTTTGGCCCACGAGAAATTTACCATGGCCAAAGTTTAAATTTTAGTTTGACAAACCCCCAAGTTCAATTTGATTCACCACCAATTTCAAGTTAGTCTATCCCCAAATTTGAAGTTGGCCAACCCTAAATTTACGTTGGTCCACGGCGACACTCGCACGCATGCTCTGGGAGTGTAGAAACACTCATCCTGACTCTACCTCGGACAAGCGCGAGCAGTCCCTCAGAAGCTCGCTTCTGAGGGACTGCTCAGAAGTTCCATACGTGGAAGACGCCCGCTACGCCCTAAGCGCGTCCTGCAGGACCTAAATAAAGTTTTTCCAGACCAGTCCAGTCCACCCTCAAATTTAATGTCGGCCCAGCATTAAATTTTAAGTTTGCCAACCCCAAAGTTTAAGTTCCCTCACATCCAAATTTTGGGTTGACCAACCCGAAGTTTCAAGTTGACCCACCCCAAAATCTAGGCTGACGCGCCCACAAGGTTACATGGACCACCACCTAATAGGCTGTTGGCCCACCCACAAATTTCAGTTGGCCCACCCAAAATTTATGTTGACCCACCACTAAGTTCACCTCGGCCCACCCCTAAACTTCTGGTGGCTCATGTCCAAATTCCAACTTGGCCCACATCAAAATTTCACGAAAGCTAACAACCAAAGTTCAGTTGGCCCACCCCAAATTTTGGTTGACCCACCCCCGACTTTAGGTTAGTCCATCCACAAATGTAAGTGGGCCTCTACCTAAATTTCACATTAGACCATCCCCAAATTTAGGTTGGCCTATGTCTAAATTTTAACTTGGCAATAATTGTATACTGACTGGTACAGTACCCAGAGCAGCCAAGCAATTTTCATTCGAAGTATTAACGAACAGGATACAGAGGCTCCTTCTATAACTAGTGATGAAGTTACAAGGGCCTTGCAAGACATGACCAGGGGAAAAGCTGCTGGACAAGATGGAATACCAGTCTGTTTATTCAAAGATAGAGAAGATATCATGCTTGAAAAGCTTGCGGCCCTTTACACAAAATGCCTTAAGACCTTAAGTGTGCCAGAAAGCTGGAAGAACGCCAAAATTGTATAATCCACAAGTAGGAGACGTTGACGAATTGAAAAATTGTAGACCGATTAGCTTGCTTTCAATATTGTATCAAATATTCACTAAGATAATTTCCAATAGAATCAGGGCAACACATGACTTCAGTCAACCAAGAGAAAAGGCTGGCTTCAAGAAGGGATATTCTACGATGAATCATATCCATGTCATCAATCAGGTGATTGAGAAATTTGCGGTGTATAATCAACCTCTCTGTATGGCTTTGATAGATTATGAAAAAGCATTTCATTCAGCAGAGATACCAGCACTCATAGAAGCATTGCGTAATCAAGGAGTACAGGAGGCATACGTGCATATCTTGGCAAATACAGTAAACCCTCGTTAACTCGAAGTCTGATATCTCCAATTATCGGACAAGTCGAATTTTTCCCCTCGCACTGTGTCAACTCCATGGGTTTTTCACCCCTTATCACGAAACGCCACGGCTCAGAACTCCGGATATCGCGAAACCTAGACTGCGAAAACGCTGAAAAAATAACAGGACGGAAACGTTTTTTTTTTTACTTTTTCGGGAAGCTCTCCCAGTCAAGAAATCCAACAGGCTGTCGGCTTGTCGACTATATGTTATTTTGGTCTGTGGGCTTGTAAGCCTGTCAGCGTGTCGGTTCGTTGGCCTGTCGTTCGTATGCCTGTTGGTGTCGGCCTGTCGGTGTCTGCCTGTCGGTGTCGGCCTGTCGATTTGTAAGCCAGTCGGAACATTCTATTCCGACAGGCCACAGTTGCAGTAGTATTCTCCGGCAATCACTTTCAGCGATAGTTTCACTTTCACGAGAGTTCATGGCTCGGCCCACGAGAGCTTTTGCATTTTCCCGACGCTTGTGTGCAGGCATGCAGTGCCGATTCTTGCGAAATCTCGGGAAAGTGAAACTACCTCCGAATGTGATTTTCCGTGAATACGATCCCTAGTGGCGTCATCAAGCATGCTTGATTATGCTGTCCTGCAGTTCCTGAACAGAAAATGCACCTTTGATTGATGGTTTCAAAGTTGTATTGCAAAGTATTTCACACGCAGAAAAATACCGTACTTGCTGTACATAGGTCCTTTTTCTCGAAATTAATGAAGCTACCCAATCTATGTTACCAATGAATTTCTACCTATATTCATGAAAAAAGCTAGCAAAAGTACCGAGGCAATGGAATTCCTCTGCCACGCCTGAGTTCAAGCAGCACATGGGTGCCTGCTTTACTAGTACATTATTTGTATACGTGTAGTAAATATACACAACAAAATAGAAAGCAAAACTAGCTTTAAGAAATCTAATAAAGCATGTTTTCGGACCACCATAGGAGACAAGCAAAGTCTCGACATGGGTAAAGAATGCGCGAGGGGGCCTGCCAGCTGAGATTCAGACTGGTTTTAAATTATGCTGTATATACAGCACACTCGACGGCGTTAAAGACATCGTCATTTGGGGTGCCGACGACGCCTGTGCAGCATCCATCAAGGACGACTTCTTTGGCAAGTAAGAAGAAGACCCAGCTTGCAGCATTGACTCACCTCCCTTTTCAAAAGATAATAAGGCCAAGACGACCAAAGTGAGTGCCATCATCAGGGCAGCATATCAGAGTGCTCTGGAGCTAGCAAAAACACGACATCAAGAAAGTGGACACTCTTGGTATTTACGACACATATGAAGAATATACCACGGTGGTAGTCGTGGCACACCGAGAGCATATGAATTCAACAGAATTAGGAAGGGTCCTGTTGCAAAAGGTGAGATACCCCTGAGTGGGCAGTACAGCAGGGAAGAAGCAGTTTTACTACGTAACACATACAAGAGGGAAAATTTGTTTCAGCAATCCCAAAGAACATGATTTCATTGTCAGCAAGGCTCCCGTCAGGGGAGCCGAAACGTCTTTTCTTGTATACATTAAGTGGTCGGTGTCCTTTTTTACCCTTCTTCATGATGCCTCCCGACCAGACTGGCTTCCGTCAAAACCTCGACTTCCAAAGAACATCAGCAGGGAACACGACCAAAGCAGAAGAAAAGCACGATTAAAGACCTTACAAAACAAACATGGAATAAATCCAGACATATACTACACGGACGTGTGTAGAGTAACAATAAATTCACAATACTAAGACAAGATAATACTAAGATAACTGGCTCCATTCGGACCCCTTTCGCCTGCACGGAGGAGGCCGCAGCCCTAGGCTGGTTTTTCTAGATGCAGAGGCAGAAGAATAATCTCTATTGGTCATGACGTACTACCAGGCAGCGGACCATTCACATATAACGAGCACGATTACACACAAAATCCACTGCATGCTATATGCGCCACCCTAGAATGGCACCACGCGATAATGTAGTGCCCCGCACACTCTGGGCTCAAGGGAAATGAAATAGCCGACCAAACTGCTCGAGGATCCCTACGAGGAACTCCTGATACACCAGCACGACATCCACAACATCCTCGAAAACCGAAGAGACAAAAACACAGCTACCTACACCATGACCTTACAGGGAAACAGGGAAGGGACTGGCGCTGCTTACAAACAAATATCTCTAATCATCAACCTATATTTATGTCCACTGTAGGACGAAGGCCTCTCCCTGCAATCTCCAATTACCCCTGTCTTGCGCTAGCTGATTCCAACTTCCGCCTGCAAATTTCCTAACTTCATCACCCCACCTAGTTTTCTGCCGTCTTCGACTGCGCTTCCCTTTCTTGGTATCCATTCTGTAACTAATGGTCCACCGGTTATCCATCCTACGCATTACATGGCCTGTCCAGCTCTATTTTCCCCTCTTAATGTTACCACGAATATCGGCTGTCCCCATTTGCTCTCTTATGCACACGTTCTTGCTATCTCTTAAAAATAGACCTAACAATTTTTGTTCCATTGCTATTTGTGGGGTCCTCCACACATATCCATACCTCCAAATACTTCGCAAGATGCATACATTATGCACTTTGCCACTTCCCTTGGTGTAGGGAGCGGCCAAGTCTCGTTCACGTAACGGAGATATGTACACAACGACTTCCAAATTCTAAATTTGCCCCCTAACCGCGCAAATTCGAAGTAACAGGCAGCGGGACGTGTGGCTTGCTATCGAAAATATAGAGAGCCAGAGATCTCTTCGCGATCAAGCCCAGTGAGCCGCAGAGACCAATGGTGCTCTGAACTGAGGCACCCACCTACCATCCAAGACCCTTAAGAGAAATAATTTAAGTTTACACTACTACCGCTAAAAAAAGATATTGGTCGACTCATTTCAAACAATTTTTTTTTCTAAATTGCTCAACTAATTTAATATATAGTGGTCGACTTATACTTATGCTGGATCAATTATTTCGTAAATACGGTAAGTACTAACTCCACAAAGAAAGGTAGAAGTGCTAAGCTGGTAAGGTCAATATACAAGGTCTGTATACAAGTTTGAGCAGTTCATGCCACTACACTCTCTGCCGCGTTTTTGCTGACTCACTGCACAAACTTTTGGGACAGGCCCCGTAGCTATCAGTACCAGTGACACTACCTTCTTTGCGCGTCAGCGAGTTTCTGCGCCAAGTGCCTGCGCACATCGTTCAATCTTTTTTTCTCGTCTTCCGGCGTGACACTGTTGCCCAAGAAGATCCGGAGGAGGCCTGCGCAAGTAAAGCAATAACGAGTATCAAAGTAATGAAAGCATCTAAAAAATTATTTCCAGCATGCACAGTGCAAGTTCTCAACAATATGCCCAAGGTTCAATGAAATATTTTAGCAAAGCTGCATTTTCAATAACCAAACTGCAGGTTACTTTTTGCATGTTCACTCGCATGCCTCAAATTCTTTCTACACCTTCAACATGAAATATTTCAGTAGCTGATGATCGCAACACAGTGCTTTAGCACTAGCCTCGCTGTTACTGTGGCTATTTGCATGTGCCATCCATACATGAGCAGATCAGTTAATGCACACAGGTAGCACCCATGAGAACCAGTAAGAATAAAAGGTAATGATAGAATAAAGCATTCTGATCAGCACTGGGGCTCTCAACTGTTAACACTTAGGCTTGCTTGTTTATCATCTTCCAGAAAGTGTGTGAAGCGAAATTATACAGACGTACAGCTCCTACACATACGCATTCTTCTTTGCTGATGTAATTTCACTGCACTTACCGTTGTGAAGGAATTCTCAGACACACTGGATAGTGCTGCTTATGCTTGCGCTCACAGTACATCAACACAGCATAAAATTGTAATTTCTTCAGAATGAAACAGACCACAACTGCATGTAGAATAAGAGCAGACATGTTTTGATATGTCTCCTTTATGTGAAATTTTGTTGATATGAGCCACTAGTTTGTCCGTTTTCTGTAGGAATATTACATTTAATAGTAAAAATCCCACTACACTGAGGAGTTATCATATAAGGGTGGCACATCAACACAGGTTAAGTGCACTTTTTTGTCGAGCGTAGCAGCACCTTAACTGTTTGCAATAAAAGTAGTGCTGCTGCATTTGAAAAATTATTTTCATTGGAACAGTATGTTTATAGACTTTTCAAGGATGATAACTTTTGTGGTGTCAGGGCTGGTCTGGCCTCAGTCATTCCCTTGGATGGCGACTTGTTGGACAAAGTCTCGGTCACGCTTCTGTTCTTAAGCTCATCCGGGGTCCAATACATTGTGGGCGCCATACGGCAGAGCATAGAGTCAGACGTAGACCGCAAAAATGTCCCCCGAGCCGCCTTTTCTATCCATTGCTCGGATCCAGCATACATCAGTAATATATAATAACAGATACATAGCTTGTAGCTAACAGGTTTTATACTGGTCGATACACACTATGCATTTTCTCCACTCTACTGTTTTCTGGCATTCTGGCACATTTATTACTTGTAGTGGGCTGACCTGCATGAGCAGAACTAAATTCTACAGTAAAATTTTAACAAATCATTTAGACAATCCTAAATAAAAATCTCCCAATCATGAATAACAATCACTAAATTTGTTAAATTCACAATGATGTGCAAGAATATTCACTGCTATCTATAGCTTGATGAACTCACTAAAATATACCTTGACATTATGCAGCCGAACTTCAAATAGTTGTGTTGTCTGTAGGACAACTATTTTTTCTCAGGTTGATCTGTGCGGTCACTAGATGCAATATAGAAATGTGCACAATCATTGCATTCCAAGAATTGCATGATTACATAATTATACCATAGGCATTAATGTAAACAAACAAAATGTCACACCAGTGACCTTAACGTAAAAAAAAATATTAGTCCACCAATTATGCTTTCTAGCGCCGTTTTGGAGACCTACGCACTCACGAGCACAGTGCACCATCTAACTTATAGTAGAAGTACAATTTCGTGTTCTATAGTTACTTTTTCTGTGTGGTGGCAATTTTATGGGCTTGGAAGACGCAGGAGTTTGAAAGCGAAAATGGCCATCTCCACAAGCATCGAGACTGCTTTATGGTGGCTCAGTTAAAGGAGCCATCGAGATAGTCTTGCAAACAGCTGTTTCTTTATGCCCGCTTTCCCATTGTTGTCATTTCTGCACACTCTAAATTTCACTACCACCATGAAATGCAGATGATCTGCAAACACTTCTCGTACATTTGTATGCATTGAGAGCAAGCATAGTTGTGCTTTCATGGGACACTGTTCTACACAGGAAATTGTGTGAATAGTGTTAAGCAATAATAAACCCAACTAAAATAAAACATTTATATGAGACAAAAATACGGAAGCAAGCATATTACCACGGTCAGATTTTCTACTTGGCCATTCCCGCCAAACAAAAGTGGCTGCAGTAGAGTGCTGTAAACTGACCCCTTTTCATTTATTTTGGTATGCCTGTGGTGAAGCAAGCCAATGAAAACAGCACCAAAGGGGTGCCATGAACTCGGCCACTTGCGGAAAGCGACATGCGATCATAGTGTTGCACGGCACAGCTGATTGACATAAGCCGCCTGCATACATCATTTATAAGAGGAAGCCATTGCCTGCTTAGGAAGCCTTTCCCAGAAATGTTGGCGTGTAGGCAAATGTGAACAGGCGGATGCCGAGTGCCACGTTTCACTAGTGAATTAGGATCACGTGGTAATGCTGTCCAAAAACTGTCATCTTGTCCTTGATACGTACTGTGGGCACCTTACTGACAGCATGAAGGCTGTGCTCTCCCAAGCTTGAATGGACATCGCTATTATACCAAGTGACATGACGAATTAGCCTCAGCCACTTGACGTCTGTATCAACAAGCGTTTTGAGAATTGCCCGCGGAAATATTTCGGCATCTGGCCGAGTAATAAAGGGTGTAAATTAGCAGCAACAGGTTGTACTAAATGCCCATAACTAACGAAAATGGCGAGCTGGGTCACTGCAGCACGGGACACGACAGGAAGCTTGATTGCATGCTTTCAAGGAGAGCAGCAGCTGAAGTGCACTAGATGGCACCAAAGATTGCGTGCTCTTTTATGCTGACAATGATAAGTAGGTAAGCGACAAGGCTAGCAGCAACGACAGTACTGCATGGGCTGGGACGGTTCGTGACTAATAAATGCTGTTTGAGTTTTGTGCCTGTTGCCTAACTTGTCCGGCTTACATTCAAGAAAAGCACTTTTTTTTAACTGGCTTGAGACCTTCAGGTGCTGGCTTAGGAGTAAACCCGGCGTAGATTTGAATAAATATGGTACTCGGCCATGAATAAAGTTCATGGTTCGTACACAGCTACTTACATCCATACAGGAAGAACAAAAGGGACATAACTCAATTTCTTGCCCCATTTTGAAATCTATGAGCACTTTCAGCACGTAAATGTAATACGGATCCTTAAAGAACAGTTCTACGATTTTAAAATTATATTTCCTTCATCTCTTGAGGATCCGAAGACAACATCGATGGCCTCGCCAGTAAATATGTCGATGTCAGCTGCAAAAGAAAACGTACAACTTTTCCCTTGAATTGCCAGGTTTCATAAAAGTTCAGTATTTAAGACTTCAAAAGCAGTATAGGAGTCCCATGCTATCGAAAAAGCATAATGTAACCATTACACATTGCCAGGGCATATAAACCCAAAACTGGTAGATTAATGCGGTTTCTTGGCGCAAGGGCCAGATGTGGCCAAAGAGCGCCAATAAACCAGAAATGTCTGTGAGAAATATTGTGTGGGACATGCCACACACTGGTACCTTGCAAACATGACCATTACCACGGCCGCTGGATTAAAAAAAAATAGGTGCGGCTTGCTGAGTCACGTCGCCGCGAATGGAAGAGTGCGTCTCGGCTACGTTGACAGTTGCGGCCGCTGTTTTTGGTGAGGACGCCACTGCAACGGTACGCAAGGCAGAGATTGGTTCGTGCTACAATGTGGTTGCCTCATTATCTATGCGTGTTGGTGTGCTTTTTCGTGCGCATTCTCGTGTGCTTTTTTTGTGTGATCGTGTGTGTGAGTACCTTGCCTCATGTTTCCTGTGCTTGAGTGCGGTTCCTTGGTGTGCGCGTGTGGGGCAGACGGTTTTTTCTAGCGGGTGATACCACGAAGCTGTTGTGGGCCGCTGTGCAGCTCGGCGGCGAGAAGAGATGCAACTGTGAAGTACCACGAATTCCCCTGCGATCTACAGCGTCGGGAAGCGTGGCTGAAGAATATTTCTCGACAAGGGCCGTCAGGGAAAGGAAGCAAGTGGGAGCGAAGCGAGAGGTCACTGGTATGTTCATTACATTTTACTGAGAATGACTATAAAAAACACGAAGATTAGGCTCTTGCTGCCGACTGCGGTCCCTACTGTGTTTTCCGGTTATAGACTTCAGACTCGGCCCAGGCGGCGCTGCGGAAAAACCCGCCACCAGCGCCCCCATCGCAGCCTTGGCGCAGACTGAGTAGTGCAAAGGGCGTAGCTGCATCGGCCACAATGGAGCCCCCTCTTTCGGTTGTGTTGAGGCACAGTTTTCTAAAAATCAAAGACCTGGAAAGCTTCTTCCGCCCATCTACGCTTCGGAAAGGGAGGAAGCTCAGCAGAGTGAAGTACGTGTATAATGTAAAAGGAGTTTCAGGTGTTATTTCAGCGCGCTGCAACTCGGAAGCAGAGCGAGCATCGTACGACATCGAGTTCGAGGCAAGCACTCCTACGTCCATTCTATAGCGCCTAAATGTGATAAATTTGGGTACATACATAATGTCAAAGGCTTGATGTACGTATATGATTAATTCAGTTAGCTATGTAGCTTACGGTCAATGGTACAAAGCTCGCTTTATCAGGAGCGAATGGCCCTGGCGACCTTCGCCTTTTCAGTTGCGTTCTCGCTTCAGCTCTCGATTTCTGGGCGTTCGAGCGTGTTATCGCGCATCTTCGAATGTTCTCTTCACGGTTGTTTTCCGTTTGTACTTACTGCAAGTGGAGATACGTGCGTGTCCGCTTTCGCGGGGCACAATCGAAGGCAAAACAAACCTAAAGGTGGTCGTGAACGATATTTTGGCATTTATTCGTTTGAACACGTGTTAGCGTTTGCTAGTTAAAACCGGAACATTGAGCCTTCAGAACGTACGTGCGCGATGCGGCGTGGATTATGATGTTTATCGTGTGTGTGCGTCTTGAGTCTGACTCTAGCTGCTCACTCCGTGTTACACGGCGCACGCACACCATAAGAGACTGCTGAGCTTCGTAGTAAGTGGGAACATGACTCTAGCTCGAGACAGCTATCACGTTCATGGCAATTTACAACGCAACAGTAGCGTCGATTGCGGCGTTTCTTCGTAGCGCGCGGAGCTGTCGCGGTTGCCGACGTGCTCGCCATCGTTCTGACGAGTGATCCAACAAGCACTTCATGGCTTTATGGCATTTCGGCGGCGCGTCTGACTACCGGAGCAATTCATAGCTCTCTTTCTGGGTGTTAAATGCACAAAAAATTAACAATATGAACCAAAATTAAATTAAATCGTTGTTGCGCACTCGCTAGCTGTTTATGCTAGAGCACTGCACGGGCCGATTTTTGCGGCCCGGGCCCGGTCCGGGCCCGTTTTTACATTGGGCGGCCCGCCCGAGCCCGATCAAAACTTTTATGGTGAGACCCGGGCCCGGCCCGGGCCCGGAAATAATCTACATTACCCGCCCGGCCCGGCCCG
>NW_023606347.1:0-40001 GCF_013339745.2 Dermacentor silvarum
CTAGGCGGGGTGATGAAATTATGAAATATGCGCGTAGAAATCGGAATCAGATAGCGCAAGACAGGGGTAACTGGAGATCGCACGGAGAGGCCTTCGTCCTGCAGTGGACATAATAGGCTGATGATGATGATGATGGTGACATGAATTAGATCACGAGAAATAAATTTACAGAAGAATAAAGTTGGGTTAGAGTACATACGGCAGGCATTAGGAAATCATGACTGGGAATTTACCACTGTCATTGAAAATAAAAGTGTGAAATCATTGCATTCTACCGGTGCTAACATATGGGGAGGAATCTTGGAGATTAAGAAAGAAGCTCGAGAACAAGTTAAGTACCGCACAAATAGCGATGGAATGGAAAATGTTAGCCTTAACGTTAAGAGACACGAAAAGAGCGGTGTGGATCAGAGAGTACACGGGTATACCCGATATTCTAATTGACATTAAGAGCAAGAAATGGAGCTGGACAGGCCAAGTAATGCGTAGGATGGATAACCGGTGGACCATTAGGGTTACCGAACGGATACCAAGAAAATGGAAGTTCAGCGGAGGACGGCATAGAACTAGGTGAGGTGATGAAGTTAGGGAATTTGCAGGCACAAGTTCAAATAAGCTAGTGCAAGACAGGGGAACTGGACATCGCAGGGAGAGGCCTTCGTCTTGCAGTGTACATACATGTAGGCTGAAGACGATAATGAAGGTAGATTAGGGTGCATTAAGGTGGATGAAGGAACATTACTGTGGATTATTGTCGATTAAGGTTATTAAGAAGGATTAAGGTGGATTAAGCTCCACTAGGTAGATAAAGGATGATTAAGGTTGATTAGGCTGTATTAAGGTCAATTATAGGGGATTAATATGTATTAATGAGAATTAGCATGAATTAAGAGAGAGAGAAAGGCAAGGAGGTTAACGAGAAGCGAGTTTCCGGTTTGCTACCCTACACTGGGGTGGGATATACAGGGTGTCCCAGCTATCACGCAGCACGATTTTTTAAAAAAAGTGAAAAGGCGTTACGCAAAGCAAACCTAGTGCGCATTGTTTCCAGTACAGTGGAGTATCCGCTAGTAATTTTTTCGTTACTGATATTTATTTAGGTAATTGTAATTAATTATTTAACTCGAGTAGTGCTGTCCTAATTATCAAAGTGTCAATGAGAAGATTGTAGAGCAACATGAAAAACTTCTCATACAGCTTTCTGTTGCTCAATTCCTCCTACATAAATGTGTGTCCTAGCGTGATGGAAGCCCGCGAATACACGCAGAATTGCCGAGCGACTGGCCACTAGAGGCATTTTGCGAGTATTCGCAGGCTTCTTTCACGCTCGGAAAAACACATTTATGTAGCACGTATTGAGCAACACGTATTGGCCGGGAGCATTCTCATTTTGCGAAAATATAATGCCAAACGCGCCACATCGATGCGTGTTGGTGGTCGCGGAACGCGCCTTCCGTGAGTGCGTTTCATCGGCCGAAATGCCACCGATGCCTGATGGCTGATGTGCTTCACGTCATGCAACAGAGACAAATAAGCAGTCAATACGCTAATCAGGAGCATAAATTGTGATGAGGAGAACTTTCGACTTCTCAGTCAGAAGCTGCGCCCAGCTCCTTTGGACATCCGCGCCAGTACGCCAACGAGGCCGGTGCATCATCGGAAGGGTGTCGCAATGCTCTCGCATTCATTTAAATAGGGATACCTAAGTGGCCTTGAATTTTTTGTGTCCAGGCTCCGTCATGAAACCTCATCTGCTGATCTAACTGCCCATCCCCCCAAAATCGGCGCAGTCCCCATTGCCTGAAAACGCCTCAAGACGAGACATAATTCGTGTGCCTCATTTCATGTCTGCATCACAATGATGAAGCCCATATGCGCCTGAACGACCCGTCAATGTGGCCACTGGGATGCCTGTTAAAGGGGTTCCGTGGGGTGCTACACCACGGCATGCTTAATGCTTCCGAAATAACCCCCAAAGATCAAAGGGGTGTGTAATTTGAACGTATTCCGCTAAATCGCCCTTGAACTTCGCACCAAACCACGTGAATTTTTCTGCAATGTAATTTCATCTTTGTTTCCTGCAATTTCCGAAACTTTTCTGTGCAGTTAAATTTCCTTTTCAGATTTTTTTATCACATTGCAACGTTTTCCGCAGCGACCAGAACTTCAGTGAATTGAAACAAAAATGTAATGGCGTAATCATTGCTGCTGACAGATCAATAGGATGTGTTAGGCACGACGCAAAGAAGGGAAAGGAGTCGAGGCGCGCTCTGAAAAAAATGTTAATCGGAACATGTAATCCAACACCGAATATTTCCCCTCTCTTGTTTAATGAGATCATTTCTTCTATTGAAAGTGTTTTATCCTCCCATAGCAAGCACAGAGTAATCCTTCTTGGTGAGTTAAATACATTTGGATTTGATTGGAACACGCTAACATATACGCATTACAATCAATAAATAGAGGACAAATGCATCCTGTTGTTGGACTTTCTCTCCTTCTGTTCGCTTCAGCAACATAACTTGACCGCCTATTCCTCTAACAATGTCTTCGACCTTTGTCTCTCGTATGATCAAGTTATAGATGTCTCCCGTTCCATCATTTACCGTACGAGTCCCGATAAGTTTTATCCGTGGCTTCAGATAACTGCCTCTCTGTCAGCCCTGAGGCAGAGCTGCTCCATGGCAATAATTAATCCTCTCCCTTTGCTTTCAAGCGTGGTGATTAGGTCGGTCGTGGGAATTATGAAGGTTCATAATTTCCTGCGTCCTTACGCTCGCCACGGAAGTGAGGAGAGCAGAAGCTTTTTCCCCTCTTCCCGTGCGCGGATCAAGACGGCTTTTCGTGCGGTGGCACGACTGTCTTGGAAACCGGTTGCAAACGTAGCGGTCACGTGTACGCGGAGCTGCGCGCCCATTAGACCGAATCAAGAACAAGGCGAGGCGGTCCAGGTCGGCGCGGCCGGCGAACACCACTGAGAGATGAAGACTGCGAGCCACGACGAAGGAAGGAGGTAACGTAAACATCTTGTCCCCATCATTTGTACCGCCCTGCTAACGCCCCACTAACGATCCCGGCAAACGCTGTGGCCGTAACTAAGCTGCTTCCACGGAATCCCCAGGAGCAATAAACGTTGTTGTGCTTGTTATTCTATCGTGGGTTGTCGTGTTTCTGCTTGTGCTGGTACCACCGAAGCCCGGCCGCACAAGGCAAGCAAATGGGAGTTGGCCGTCAAGCCTAAGCCTTACGCACAAAGATGGCTTGAGAAAACCCGCCACGGTTTATATGATTTCTTGTCCACCACCGTTTGGTCCCTGGTCAATAATAAAGCCAATTTGATAGCCAAGTAGACCAGTTTACGAAGCTTTTTTTGAGCAGTATGAGCAAATACATTACTTAGTACAGTCGTGAACGCTCTAAATAGCCCCACTGCTTCTCATCTGAATCTATAACTGCCTTAAAGTATAAAGACCGCGCGCGCCGTAAATCCAGAAGTCCTGTGCCTAATGAGTGCAGTAATTTCGCTAATTTCAGACTCTGTAAACGCCTTTATAAGCCGGATCACGACACATATATCGCGACACACTTGGGAAAGAGTACATCCGACCGGCCGGCAGAATTTCGGAAGTATATTCGCAAGCGCTCTAGTATTCGTGGTGAGTGTTTTCAACTGCTCGACATTAGAGGACTAGAAGTCGAGGCAGTTGGGGATTGTGTTGCTGCCCATTTTCATCCTTATATATATATATATATATATATATATATATATATATATATAAAGCTTCAGGTTCCAACGCTGGCGTCAGTCAGCAGCACACGATGCTTACTACACAGATCTGTGTTATTTGATGGATGAAAAGCTTATCAGCGAATGCCTAAGCGCTGAAGCCTACCCTATCCTGCGTACACGATGGCATCTCCTCCGCAATTATAAAAGTTTACGGCAGTCTATTTGTCCCAGTATTGACATCTATATTCGAAAACTCTTTCACTTCTTCTATTTTCCCTCACATATGTAAAACTGCTAGTGTTTTTCATGTATATGTGTGTGGCTGTAAAACAGATATCTCGAATTATCGCCTGATTTCTCTTCTCTATACCACGTCTAAGATTGTAGAGCTTGCTCTTCCAAACATTGTCGTGTACTATGAAAAAGAATCAGCATCAATTTATCACCGGTAGCTACACGATCCCAAATCTCACAAGTTTCATGACACAGGAACATGATACTTAGTAGCGCAAAACTCGAAATAAAAGACGACAGTGAAAGACGAGAGGAAAGGAAAGACTGACAATTTTCTGGCCTTATTGGAAGCCTATCTCCAAAGCACTGTTATTCTTTTTGACAACCAACTCTACTTACAAAAGAAGGGCATTTGTATTGGTTCGTGCTTAGCGCCCTTGCCATGTGACCTATTTCTTTCTGAAATGGATATAATCCTTGACAACTGCTTTAAGAACACGCAGGCGATAAAAGTTTTTAGATATGTAGGCGATTTTTTAATCCTTTTGGATGAACAGTGTTCCTCTACTGACAATGATGAAATCAGCACTGTTTTAAGCCTTTTTAAACCTCATGGCAATGGCCTATCTTTTACGCACGAGATTCCGGTCAACAACACGCTGCAGTTTTTATATTTAAACCTGAAGTTTTTAAAACAACATGTGTGTTGGAGCTATTCACCACGTGCTAAGACAGAGCTTTTACCTTACGATTCTGCCCACTCGAAAATTATTAAACGAGGGATCGCTACAACCTGCCTGGGATCTGCGCTTAGGAAATCGTGCGTTCACAGGATCGGGACGAGCTTTGACAATCAGATTGAGCGGCTTTTAAAAGCCGGCCACCCTCGCTCGGTGTTGACGTCCGTAGGGGAATCTTTGCTCCAGAAGCTAAAAGACACCAAAAAGCCTAAGGTGGGCGATGAAGTCGAGCGCAACGCTCGAAAAAAGGCACAAGTGGTGCCATACCTTCACAAGGTTAGCCACAACCTTAGGAAGGTGGCGAACAGGTACGGAGTACCAGTGGTTTTTTCCGCCCTGAACAAGCTGGCCCGTCTCTGCCCTCGAATCACGGGTGGCACTAATAACGGGTGCACAATACAGCACGTTCAGCGCTACGTGCATTGTTCCACTGGAGTGGTTTATTTCATTCCCCTCAGCTGTGGCAAGTGCTACATTGGGCAAACGGGGCGCTGCGTCAACGACCGAATAGGAGAGCACGCAAATCTTTTAAAGAAGGATACCACCGCGCACTTGTCTGCACATTGCAGGTCTTGTCCCGGCTGCGAACCGCTGTTTTTAATGTCAGGATCCTAGGCAAAAGTAAGAACAAAACCGCTCGTGAACTGTTAGAGGACTACCACATCTAAATCAATGGTCTAGCCTGCGTTAGTCAAACGACCGTGACACTTTATGATTCAGAAATGAGATTGTTAAGCATATAAAGTGACTACTCTGCCTTCGATTGACTGGCGCCCTTTGTGTGTTTCTTGCGTTTGCGCATGCGTATGTTTGTGTATATATGGCAAGCCTTGCTCCGAAATAAACAGTTTTGAGTGTAGCGCTCGTCTTTCCTTTCCTCTCTTCTTTTACTGTCGTCTTTTATTTCGAGTTTTGCGCCACTAAGTATCATGTTCAGTAAACACCAACTCGCCCAAGAAGAAGTTATTTTGAAGTTCATGACACAGGTCTCCGCGCTGGTACTTCAAAGGGGGCCACCTAGCGAAGCTTTTGATGTAGTCAGCCGCTCATTGCTTCTGATCAAGCTTACGCACTTTGGTGTTCAATCGCCAATTGTAAAACACTTGCGTAGTTATCTTCTTGATAGATCATATTATGTTAACGACAGTGACCAAACGCCTACTTTTTATATGGCAACTACCGGTGTCCCTCAGGGACCACTATTTTATTATTTTTTCTATTAATGAAGTTATTGCCGCTATTCGGAATTCATCATTCCATCTCTATGCCGATGACATCAAGATTTAAAGACAATTCATCCTGTTGATGGCTGTCGCATCCTGTAGGATAACCTGTTTTCTTTTTCTAAGTGGTGCAAAGAAAATAACTGCACTGCAAAGAGGTTTATTAGCAACGGATGCAGGCGAACGGGCAGCAGTCAAAAGCGTTTGGCCAAGCACGGCAACCACGAGCTCATGCCGGTGGCGATGCTGCTGAGGTGCAGGCTACTCTTCATTACAATCGCCCTCCGCCGAAAAAGGCACCATCCTGGCGGCTTAAGGTGAAGAAACCACTATTGGGTGGTAGTACGGCTTAATGCGACAGACGTGGACAAGTTCGCGGCCGCGATTTCGCAGGTTTGTCGCTGGCCTGAGGGGCTCCACGAGGTAATTGACGGAGGACGTTTGCTCCAAAACGCGGTAGGGCCCGATGTATTTCGCGACAAGTTTTGCGGAGTGGCCGGGTGTGGTAGCGGGTACCCGAAGCCAGACCAGAGAGCCAGGGGAAAATGTTGGTGCAGAACGGTGGGCAGGATGACGGGATTGCTGCTGCCACTGGTCCTCGGTGGAAAAAGAGCGGGCAAGCTGGCGGCATTCCTCAGCATGTCGAGCAGCTTCAGACAGCGGAGTACTTTCGGACGCATCAGGTTTATGTGAGTGAATTGTATCAAACATATAAGATGGTTCTCGTCCATATAGGAGAAAGTACGGGGGAAATCCAATAGTTGCTTGGGCCGCAGTATCGTACGCATACGTCACGAAAGGGAGAACTTGGTCCCAATTTGAATGATCGGAGGCGACGTACATTGATAGAATATCGCCAAAAGCACGGTTGAAGCGTTCTGTCATGCCGTTAGTTTGCGGATGGTACGCTGTACTTGTGCGGTGAACGATTTGGTATTCGTCGAGTAGTGCCTTCAAAGCAGCGGCAAGAAAGGCTAGGCCTCTATCGCTCAGAAGTTCGCGAGGGGCACCCTGGTGCAGGACGAAATGGAGTAATAGAAACGATGCAACGTCGCGGGCGGTGGCAATCGGCAGAACGGCGGTTTCAGCATAACGGCTCAAGTGATCCACTGCAACAATAATCCACCGGTTTCCTGCTGGAGTGGATGGCAGCGGTCCGTGTATGCCAATGCCAACGCGATCAAAGGGTCGACTAGGGCAGGGAAGGGGTTGTGACGGGTAACTTCTGCGGGAAGTAATTTTCGGCGTTGGCACTGAGTACAGGAGCGAATGAACTTTCGCACGTAGTTGTACATGCCGCGCCAATAAAATCGGAGGCGTAGTCGCGCGTAGGTCTTGAAGAGGCTAGCATGCGCGCACTGTGGGTCTGCGTAGAAAGCGTCGCAGATAAGGTCACGAAGATGTCGGGGTATCACAAGAAGCCACTTGCGACCGTCAGAAAGGTAGTTACGACAACTAAAGAAGGCCATCGCGAATGCAGAAGTGGGTAGTCTGGCGGCGAAGAGCGCGAAATGGTGAAAAGGCGGATAGATCAGAAAGGATGCTGATGAGCGCACTGATCCAGGGATCCTTACGCTGCTCCGACGGCATGTTGTGCAGTGCATGTGATGTAAGTGTGGGCTTAAGGGCGGATAGGCGAGCGCTGTCAGCTGAGACCGGTGAGCGAGAAAGGGCGTCAGCGTCCGTGTGTTGGCTGCCAGAACGGTAAAGAACGCGGATGTCGTACGCATGTAGCCTAAGGGCCCAGCGAGCAAGTCGGCCAGATGGGTCCTTGAGGGTGGACAGCCAACAAAGGGCGGGGTGGTCAGTGGTGACGTCGAAAGTGTGGCCATACAAATAAGGGCGGAACTTTCCAAGGGCCGAAATAATGGCTAAACACGCTTTCTCTGTAACCGAGTAATTAGCCTCGGCCTATGTCAGAGTTTGGCTCGCGTAGGCGACGACATATTCTTCTAACCCCGCCTTCCGTTGCGCAAGTACGGCGCCAAGTCCGACGCCGCTAGCATCGGTGTGGTCCTCGCTGGGGGCGGCAGGGTCGAAGTGGCGGAGGATAGGTGGCGAGTTTAGCAGGCGGCGTAATTTCGTGAAGGCATCATCGCAGGCGGGCGATCAAGCTGAAAGTTCTTTGTCGCCGATTAGAAGGTCTGTCAGGGGTGCACTTATGGATGCGAAATTTCGAATGAAACGTGGAAATACGAGCATAAACCGATGAAACTTTGAATTTCCTTTATCTTCTTCGGTTTTGGAAAGTCAGCGACTGTGCGGAGCTTGGCTGGATCCGGAAGAATGCCGTTTCGCGAGACAAAATGGCCAAGAATGGTGAGCTTTCGGGCACCAAAACGACATTTTTTAAGTTGAGTTGAAGTCCCGCGTCAGTGAGGCATTTCAGAACGTGCATAAGACGGCTGAGATGAGTATGGAAACTAGTTGAAAAAACAACGCCGTCCTCCAGGTAGCAGAGACATGTGTTCCATTTGAGGCCGCGTACAATATTGTTACGTAAAACAACACAAGGCGGGACTATTTACACTGTATTTACACAACGTGGGAGACACAGTAGCCAAGATGGTGGACAGCCACCTCCACCTGCCAGAACCGTCTTCTTTGTCCTCTGCCCCAGGCAGAATGTCTCTCTCGTAGCATTACCCCCGCGGTAGAAGCGCCGTCTCGGCACACTTCAAACATTATCGGTAGAAGGAGGGTGGTATGCTTTCAGTCTGCTGAAGTGAACTATGTCACTGGGAGCGATCGCAGGCGACAAAGTCGGAGTTACGGGAAGAATCTCTTAGGTGGCGTCCGTGACCTGGCGGACGATTCGGTAAGGACCCGTGTACCGAGATAACTTCTCGGATAAGCCAACACGACGGAATAGACACCACAGGAGAACTAAGGCACCGGGAGAGAAGCGAACGTCGTGATGCCGGCTGTCATAGAGGTGCTTCTGTGTCGCTTGTGAGGCCGACAGCCTAGAGCGGGCAATCTGACGTGCGCGATAGGCACGAGCTATGGCATCACGTGCATATTCGCTAGGCGGCGCGGCAGCAGGCGGAAGTAGAGTGTCCTTTGGTAACGTCGGTTCACGGCCAAAGATCATATAAAAGGGCGAATAACCGGCGATAACGTGACGCGATGAATTGTAGGCGAAGGTCACGTAAGGTAGCGCCCGGTCCCAGTCACGGTGGTCAGTTGAGACATACATTGAGAGCGTGTGCGTGAGGGTGCGATTTAGGCGCTCGGTAAGGCCATTTGTTTGGGGATGGTAGGCAGTAGTAAACTTGTGCTGCGTTGAGGAGGAGCTCAAAAGACGGTCGATTACTCGGGATAAAAATGCGCTGCGCCAATCTGTGAGCAATTGGCTAGGGGCGCCATGGTGCAGAATAACATCGTGGAGCAAAAAATCGGCAACGTCAGTAGCAGTGCTGGTGGGGAGCGCTCGAGTGAATGTATACCTTGTAGCATAGTCTATAGCAACGGCGACCCACTTGTTGCCGGATCTTGAATCGGGAAAAGGACCCGGAAGGTCTAAACCAACACGGAAGAATGGTGCGGTCGGGATGGAGAGCGGTTTAAGCAGTGCAGCAGGAGATGAGGCAGGACGTTTCCGACGTTGGCATTTATCGCAGGAGGTCACGTAACGTCTGACAGACCGGGCTAGACCGTGCCAGAAGAAGCGGCGCCGGACACGGTCATACGTGCGGGATACGTCAAGGTGACCAGCAGTTGGTTCGTCGTGAAGCTCATGCAGGACCGTTGAACGCAGATGTTTAGGCACAACGAGAAGCAGCTCAAAGCCATCTCATTGGAAGTTACGACGGTAAACTGTGCCATTCACGAGGACGAACATGCGCAGTGAGACGTCGTTAGGTGCGGATTCCAGCCGGTCAATGAGCGATCGTAAAGAAGTATCACGACGTTGTTCGTCACCAATCTTGAGAAATTAAGACATGGACACAACGAAGGGGCTAGGTTCGATCTCCGATCCTTCTGGTTGGTCAACAGAGTAGCGGGACAGGCAGTCGGCGTCCAGATGGAGGCGGCCAGACTTGTAGGTAACTGAGTAAGAGTACTCCTGAAGGCGCAGCGCCCAACGACCAAGTCGTCCAGTAGGGTACTTCAGTGAGGAAGGCCAACAGAGAGCGTGATGATCAGTAAAAACATGGAAAGGACGGCCATTCAAGTAAGGACGGAATTTCGAAACCGCCCAGACAAGGGCAAGACATCCACGTTCCGTAATTGAGTAATTGCGTTGATTTCGAAAGGAGACGACTAGCGTACGCAATTACACGATCAATGCCTCGTTGGTTTTGGGCTAAAACTACACCGATGCCATGACCACTAGCGTCTGCGCGCACGTCTGTGAGAGCAGCTGGGTAAAGATGCGCAAGAATAGGCGGACTCGTAAGGGCAGCGATGAGCTCGGAGAAGGCGTCAGCTTGTAGAGTACCCCAACAAAACGGGTCGTCTTGCTTGAGAAGGTCAATGAGTGGACGTGCGAGTGCCGCAAAGTTTTTTACGACACGGTGAAAGTAGCAACACAGCCCCACTAAACTACGAATGGTCCGTGGAACGGGAAAGTTCGTGACAGCGCGTACATTCGCTGGGTCTGGTCGGACACCGGAAGCGTCAAGGAGGTGGCCCAGCACAGTAATTTGATGAAAAGCGAAGTGGCACTTCGAGGAATTTAGCTGGAGGCCAGCTCATTTGAAAATCGCTAGAATAGTCGAAAGCCGCTCAAGGTGTGTTGCGAAAGGGGGGGAAAATAATCACGTCGTTCAGGTAACATAAACACGTTGACCATTTAAATCCTTCAAGCAGTGTGTCCATCATTCTCTCAAAGGTGGCTGGTGCATCGCAGAGACCAAAATTCACGCACACTAAGAAAAAAAATTACCCCGTACTCTATTCGCGGAGTCCGGACGCGCCACATATATGACACTCATTGGGTGAGCCACCCGAACTCTGTTTTGCCAGAGAGTCCCAAGGTGGAAAGTTAACTCCTCACGCAATAGTCATGCACACTCTTTTCTAGTTCTCTCCTGGACCCTTTCTAAAGGGTTGAAGACTACTGCTGAGGGAGTCTGTTAACTCTTCTAGATGAGTTAGACGACTGAAGATAAAGGGTCACATGACTACTGTTCAGGGAGTCTGTTAGGTATTCTAGATGAGTCAAAATAGAGGGTCACATGACCACTGCTGAAGGAGTCAGGTAACTATTCTTGACGAGTCTGATGACTCCATTAGTGTGTGTCGCGTTACGCATGGTGCAGGACTCTTGCGGATAGAGTAAACTGACTAATCCATTTAAGTCATTCAACTCTTGGCTGGCAGTGTGAGCCGCTTTTCAAAATGAGTCAAACTTTTGCTGACAATGCAAAGTTACTATTCTGAAAAAACAACATAGAATAATAACGAATCCATAGCAAATCTGCTAAGAAGCATGTGGCAGGGTAGCAACAAAAAAAGTGAATATTTCAATACTTTGTTATTGTCTTCTAGAAGTGTCAAATGTATCAGTCAGCAGAGAATCACTATGTACACAAGACGGTTCTCTTTACTATTAAACTGGAACCAATGGCCAACCAAGCAAAACAGTTTTAAAGAAACACCCAATATGCACCTTGCAGCTGCATGTTTATGACACTGCAACAGGGGCGTAGCCAGAAATTTTTTTCGGGGGGGGGGGGGTTCACCGGCGCGACCGGGGGGGGGAGCAAGCTTCTACAATCGTCTACGTCACGTGATCGATAATAAATATTGTCACGTAGTAGTGACGCTGAAGGAAACAGTCGTAAAACTGTGTATGACGAAACTGGTTGTTTATTGGGCGAACCTGTGCCCACAAAAGCAAGCTACACTCGGAAGCACAACGAAAGCGGCGAACACAGTCAGCGGTCGTCGAAATAAGCGTCGGTGAAAACAGGCAACCAAAAAAAGCATCGATAACGTTCTAGAAACTTCCGATACAGGTGCGTCCTGCGCCGAGCGATAACGTTTAACATTTGTTAGCCGGTGGAAAGCGGCCACCGGTGCAAGATAAACATGTATACGTGTCAATACCCTCCCCTTAAAAAGCATCGTCCCGATGCTACAAACACGAAAGCGAAAACAAAACCACGCGTACAGAAAGGGACAAAAATAACAAAGCAACAAAGACCTAGGTTCGTCAGCGGGCGTAGAAAGGCTTAAGACGCACCACGTGGATGACTTCAGGTCCTGCGCGGCGCCGCTGTGATTGCGAAATACCGTCTGGCACGACCTCATAGTCCAGTGCGCCAATACGTCGGATGATCTTATATGGTCCGAAATAGCGAAGTAAGAGTTTCTCGCTAAGTCCTCGTCGGCGTATCGGAGTCCAGACCCAAACACGGTCTCCGGGCTGGTACTCGACGTAGCGTCGTCGAAGATTGTAGTGTCGGCTGTCGGTTCTCTGCTGGTTCTTGATGCGCAGGCGGGTGAGCTGTCGACCTTCTTCGGCATGCTGCAAATAGGTGGCAACGTCGAGATTTTCTTCGTCGGAGACATCCGGTAGCATGGCGTCAAGCGTCGTTGCCGGGTTCCTTCCGTAGACCAGGTTGAACGGCGCCACGTGCGTCGTTTCTTGCACGGCCGTGTTGTATGCGAAGGTCACGTACGGAAGGATGGCATCCCACGTCTTGTGTTCGACGTCGACGTACATTGTCAGCATGTCGGCGATGGTCTTATTTAGGCGCTCGGTGAGGCCATTCGTCTGCGGGTGGTAGGCGGTGGTCCGCCGATGGCTTGTCTGGCTGTAGCGCAGGATGGCTTGAGTTAGTTCAGCCGTGAAGGCCGTGCCTCTGTCGGTGATGAGGACTTCTGAGGCACCGTGACGCAGGAGGATGTTCTCAACGAAGAATCGGGCTACCTCGGCGGCACTGCCTTTGGGCAAGGCTTTTGTTTCGGCGTAGCGGGTGAGGTAGTCCGTAGCGACGACGATCCATTTATTTCCGGACGTCGACGTCGGAAAAGGCCCCAGTAAGTCCATCCCGATCTGCTGGAACGGTCGGCGAGGTGGATCGATTGGCTGTAGAAGTCCCGCTGGCCTTGTCGGTGGTGTTTTGCGTCGCTGACAGTCTCGGCATGTCCTTACGTAATGGGCGAAGTCGGCAGAGAGGCGAGGCCAGTAGTATTTTTATTGTATCCTCGCGAGAGTGCGTGAAAAACCGAGATGTCCAGCCGTTGGGTCGTCATGGAGAGCTTGCAGAACCTCTGCACGCAATGCTGAGGGTACCACGAGGAGGTAGTTGGCTCGGAGAGGCGAGAAGTTCTTCTTTAGGAGAATGTCGTTTTGCAAGAAAAACGACGCCAATCCTCGCCTGAACACCTTCGGCACAACGACGGTCTTGCCTTCCAGGTAGTCTACAAGGCTCCTTAGTTCCGGGTCGGCTCGTTGTTGTTCGGCGAATTCGTCGGCACTGATGGGTCCCAAGAAAGTGTCGTCATCCTGGTCGTCTTGTGGCGGCGGTTCGACGGGGGCGCGAGACAAACAATTGGTGTCAGAGTGCTTTCGCCCGGACTTGTAAACGACGGTGATGTCGAATGCTTGAAGTCTAAGACTCCATCGTGCGAGGCGACCTGAAGGATCCTTCAAGTCAGCTAGCCAACACAAGGCGTGGTGGTCGCTCACAACTTTAAAGGGCCTGCCATAGAGGTAGGGACGAAACTTTGATGTAGCCCAGATGATGGCGAGGCACTCCTTTTCTGTTGTGGAATAATTTGCTTCCGCCTTCGATAGCAAGCGGCTAGCGTAACTTACAACCCTTTCTAGTCCGTCAGTCTTCTGCACAAGAACGGCGCCGAGCCCTACACTGCTTGCGTCGGTGTGGACTTCGGCATCGGCGTTTTCGTCGAAATGCGCAAGTATTGGCGGCGATTGCAGGCGTCGCTTCAGTTCTTCAAATGCTTCGACTTGCGGCATCTCCCATTTGAAGTCGACGTCGGCCTTCGTGAGGTACGTCAGTGGCTCGGCGTTCCGTTAAAAGTCCTTGACGAAGCGCCTGTAATAGGCGCACAGTCCAAGAAACCTACGCACTGCTTTCTTGTCGGCCGGCGGAGGAAAGTTGGAGATGGCTGCAGTTTTCTGAGGGTCGGGGCGCACTCCAGACTTGTTGATGACGTGGCCCAAGAACAATGATGATGATGATGTGTGGTGTTTTGTGGCGCAAGGGCCAGTTATGGCCAAAGAGCGCCATGCCAGTGTTTGTGAGTGTGCAGTGTAGCGATGAATTCTGAGAAGTAGATGAAGCGTGGCTGTAAAGGGGCCTAAAAATAATCGCTGTATAGTGCGTAAAATATACATGTACTAAAACCATGGCAATGACTAATGAGGTGTACTATGCAATGAAGAATGCATTGAGAAAGAATGACACGATATTTAAAATATTTAAGATGCATTAACTGGCAAGAAGCACTACTGCCTAGACAGAGCCCTTGAACCACAAGGGCCTGGAGGCATGTGCTATAAAAAATTATCACAGCGGCATCCTCTGGAGAGAGGATGCGCTACGAACTAGTTGGGCTAATAACATGCAGGACCACATCGTTCAAAAAATCTACGACGGCTTTGACATTAAAAATCGGTTCTTCGCCAAGAAACATAATGGGGTGAAGCGGGACATGATATCGGTAGGCTTGTGAAAAATATTTCTTTCTTTCTGTTTCGGCTTCCCGGCACTCCACGAGGACATGGAGGACAGTCAGCCTCTCACCACATCTACCACAGGTTGGTGGTTCACTACCAGTAAGCAAAAAGTTGTGGGTGCCATATGTATGTCGTATTCTGAGACGACAGAATAGGACATCAGTTCGTCGTGTTTTCGTTACGGGAGGCCAGAAACCTAACTGTGGTTTAATGAGGTGAAGCTTATTGTTTGTTTCAGCGTCCCACAAGCGTTGCCAGTGGCTTCGCAGTTTCTTTCGCAGGAAAGGCTTCAAATCTGTTGCAGGAACAACAGTTGTCGGGTTAATAGCCTGAGATGTAACTGATGTGGCCATTTGATCTGCTCGAACATTACCCTCAATGCCTCTATGACCCGGCACCCAGCATATAATCACATGCTGGTTAGATATATACGCTTTACACAGAATGGAATAGAGCTCATTAAGTACAGGGTTTTTGTGTTTACAGAGTGATTGCAATGCTTTCACAACACTTTGCGAGTCCGTAAATATGATAGTCTTTTTGAGTTTTGATTTCATTATAAACTTTACAGCCGATAATATTGCATAGGCCTCAGCCGTAAAGATACTTGTCTCCGGGTGCAGTACACCGGATTCCGAAAACGATGGACCGATGGCTGCATAATAAACCCCGGCATGTGACCTAGAAGCGTCCGTGTAAAACTCTGTACACGAGTACTTGGATTGAAGCTCTAGGAAATGCATTTTAATGTGCGCCTCTGGAGCGTCTTTCGTGACCTCTACGAATGATGTGTCGCACTCTATGATCTGCCACTGCCACGGCGGTAACAATTTAGCAGGAGCCATAGGACGATGTTCAAGCACTGGAACACCCATTTGCTCACTAAGATTCCTTACACGTAAAGAGAACGGTTTCCTCGCTGCAGGTCGGTTATGGAAGAGTGCAGCGGCGGTCATATCGTTTATGGTGGAATAAGAAGGATGTTCGTTGTTTGCTTGTACTGTCAGAAAATATACGAAACTGCTATATGAACGCTGCAGATGGAGTGACCACTGGTTCGACTCTACATAGAGACTCTGGATCGGGCTTGTTCGGAAAGCACCGGTCGCGAGGCGGATACCCAAATGGTGAATGGGGTCTAGTATTTTTAATGCACTTGGCGTTGCGGAGTTATAAACTATAGCTCCGTAATCAAGGCGCGAGCGGACAAGACTGTTGTACAAGTTTAGGAGGCATTTTCGATCACTACCCCATGTTGTGTGCGAGAGAATTTTTAAAAGGTTCATAGTCTTCAGACACTTTGTCTTCAGATATTTAAGATGGGGGATGAAGGTAAGCTTAGAGTCCAGAATTATGCCCAGGAATTTATGTTCACTGCTCATGGATAGTTCCTCTCGATTGATCGTGAGATTTGGTACCGGTGTCACGCCTCTTTTGTTTGAGAAGAGTATGCATGTACTTTTCTGTGCGTTTATTTTGAACCCATTTACATCCGCCCATTTAGACAATTTGTTTAATCCAAGCTGCACCTGTCGTTCACAGATAGCGATGTTACATGATTTGAAACCTATCTGTACATCATCGACGTACACAGAATAAAACATGCTGCGTGGAATCACTGTATGCAGGGAGTTCATTTTTACAATGAAGAGTGTGCAACTAAGTACACCCCCTTGCGGCACGCCAGCCTCCTGGGTGAATGTTCTAGATAAAACATTGCCCACTCTTACGCGAAACGTGCGGTTAGACAAGTAGCTTTCGACTGTATTTAACATATTTCCGCGGACCCCCATCGCAGAAAGATCTCGCAGAATTCCGAAGCGCCATGTCGTGTCGTACGCTTTCTCTAAATCTATAAATACAGAAAGTAAAAACTGTTTATGAATAAATGCATCTCTGATGTTTGCCTCGATGCGAACAAGGTGGTCTATTGTCGACCTACCTTCTCGGAAGCCACACTGGAAGGGGTCTAGTATTTTGTTATTTTCTAGGAAACTGATTAAACGCCGGTTTATCATTTTTTCATACAGCTTGCACAGGCAGCTCGTTAGTGCTATTGGCCTGTAGCTGCTGGCTAAGGACGGGTCTTTGCCTTGTTTAAGTATAGGGATGACTATGGCTTCTTTCCATGAGGACGGGATACACCCAGCCGCCCACATGGCATTAAACAGAGATAAGAGTGTTTTCAGTGTTTCAGGGTGTAGGTATCTAACCATTTCATACATGATACGATCGCCACCTGGCGCCGAGTTGTTACAACAAGCGAGAGATGCTTTAAGTTCGGCTAAGCTAAATGGTTGATTGTAAGCCTCACTCGAAGAACCTTTGCGGTTAAGAGGCTGCCGCTCTTCGCGTTCTTTGAACTTCAGGAAAGTGTCTGTATAATGCGATTCACTTGATACATATTGAAAGTGTTCACCTAGACAATCCGCCTGATCTTCCAGGCTATCACCTTGGCTACTTACTAAGGGTAGAGGATGTGACTCCCGGCCTATTAGTTTATTTACCCTATTCCAGACTTTTGTTTCGTCGGTGTATGAATTTATACTGGAAATGTACCTTTCCCAACTCTCTCTCTTTGCACGTCGACGCGTTCTTCTGCCCTGTGACTTTGCTTGTTTAAAATTTATCAGGTTTTCAGCTGTTGGGGAGTTGCGAAACAATCCCCAGGCTTTGTTTTGCTTTTTACGTGCTTTCTGGCATTCATCATTCCACCAAGGCAGGCGACGTTTATTAGCTAGTCCATTAGTTTGTTGTATGCACCTTTCAGCAGCGTCAATGATAAAACCTGTTATATACGCCACAGCATCGTCTATGTTAAAAGAGGCAATGTCATCACGGCTTAAATATGTTATTTGTCGGAAAAGTTCCCAGTTAGCCGAGTCAACCTTCCATCGCGGAACGTGTGGCGAGCATCTATCATGTTCTGTTAAGCCTAGCATAATTGGGAAGTGGTCGCTCCCAAAGGGGTTCTTGAGAACAGACCACTCCAGGTATGGCATTAGTGTACTCGATGCTATACTTAAGTCAATGGATGAATATGTGTTATGTGTAACGCTGTAATACGTAGGCTCTTTCTTGTTAAGTAATGATGCGCCTGAAGAAAACAGAAAATTTTCAATCAGGCGACCTCTCGCATCGCAACGTGAGTCTCCCCACAAAGTGTTATGTGCGTTGAAATCTCCGACAACTATGTATGGCTCCGGAAGTTCATTTATGTAGTTTTGGAATTCGGTTTTATGTAGTTGATAATTGGGAGGGATGTATATAGAGCTGACAGTGACCAGCTTGTCAAACAACACCCCTCGGACAGCAACTGCCTCTAGGGGCGTACGAAGCTTTAGTTCCCGGCAGGCAACACCTCTGTCGACTACAATAGCCACACCACCGGAAGACACGACTGTGTCATCGCGGTCCTTACGAAAAATGGCGTATTGTCGGAGAAAGTTTGATTGTGTAGATTTAAGGTGTGTCTCTTGAACACACAGCACCTTAGGATTAAACCTGTGTAGGATTTCTTTGACGTCATCGAGGTTGTGAAGGAGTCCTCTGACGTTCCATTGTATTATTTGTGTATTCATGTTGGAAGTGTTTTTTTTTTGTGCTGTGTGTTTAAAAGAGACTAGTTTAACTTACAGAGCCCTTGTCGGGCCCTGTGATGCGGGCTTTTTCTTTTTTGGAGCGATCGCGAGATTCTCGCGGCTCCTTTGGCGCTTGCGGCGCTGTCTGGCAGGTTGTTGTGTCCATCGCCTCTTGCGAGGCGCTGGACACGCGCTCTTGCGAGCGGTTGGTTTGACGGGAGGGCCTCGTTTCGAGGGACGAGGCCCTTGAGGCCACCAGCCCGGAGGTTGATGGCCCCTTCTGCTGGGGTGGCGGAGCAGCGCTAGCTGCAGCCGCCGGGGGGGCGGATGGCGTCACTGCCGGCTCACTGTGTGTGGGCCGGACAGCCGCCGGAAGCCGTTGCGACGCTGCCCCCTGACGCGCCACTTCGGCAAAGGTTTTCTTTGGCAGGTAGGATACCCGCCTGCGTGCCTCCTTGAACGTTAGATTTTCCTTTACTTTAATTGTTACAATTTCTTTTTCTTTTTTCCAGGATGGGCACGACCGCGAGTATGCGGCGTGCTCCCCATCACAGTTCACACAGTGGAGAGAGTTTTCGCATGATTCAGAGAGATGCTCAGTTGCACTGCATTTCGCACAAGTCTGACGGCCTCGGCAGTTCTGCGAACTGTGGCCGAATCTTTGGCATTTAAAGCATCGAAGAGGGTTTGGCACGTATGGCCTGACACGTAATTTTATGTATCCGGCTTCAATGGTCTCGGGTAGAACACTAGAACCAAAAGTAAGAATTATATGTTTTGTCTTTAGCTCCTTACCATCGCGCCTCATCTTGATTCGTTTTACAGTCAAAACATTTTGTTCTTTGAATCCTTCCAAAAGTTCATCTTCGGTGAGCTCCAACAGGTCGTCATCAGAAATAACACCGCGGGTGGTGTTCATGGTGCGGTGCGGGGTCACAGTTACAGGAAAGTCTCCAAACGACACTAGATTCTGTAGTTTATCATGCTGTTTCTTATCACGGAGTTCCAGGAGGAGGTCACCACTGGCCATCCTCGTCGCCTTGTAACCTGGTCCTATAGTCTCTGTCAGAGTCTTTGCAACGATAAAAGGTGAGATCACTCTCACGGTCTTTTCAGTTTTCTCACTGTGTACCACGTGGTAGCGTGGAAAGTTCTCAACTTGTCGGCCAAAAAATTTAAAAACTTCTTCGGTGCGCCCCCTCTTTTGGGGGCGATCAGAAAGCGCAGGAAAAGAACTAGCCATGCAAATATTGATGTTTCGGCAGAAACGCCAGCCACCCACCATGGAGTCCTACTAGGGGACGCTGCAGTGCCTGTAAACATAGGCCCTGCAGACGCCAGCTGTACGTCACCACTATAACCGAATATGAAATAACCTAGGCAGGCTACTCACACAGGGTTAACCCTCGCTGCCAAGAAGATCGGAAGGAATATAGAAGAGAGGAGAAGACAGGAAAGATTGAAAGTGAGAGGGAAAGACGAAGATTGGAGAGGGAGACAGGAAAAGGCAACTACCGATTTCCCCCGGGTGGGTCAGTCCGGGGGTGCCGTCTACGTGAAGCAGAGGCCAAAGAAGTGTGTTGCCTCCGTCGGGGGGCCATAAAGGTCCAAACTCCCGGCATCGGCTCAACCCCCAGGATCCCCTTTTCCCGGACACGGCTAAGCCACGCACGGTTAAGCGTGGGAGGGTCCGACCCTCGTGTGCTCAGGTCCGTGGTGTCGCAACACACCAAACGCCTGCTGACGCAGACGCCCCTGCGGGGGCCCCATTTCAATTGTTTGAAACCAATCAATTTGCAGCAGTCGGGGATTTGCGAAGTCGTCCAATCAGCTTTGTTTTCATTTTTCCGTGCTTGTTTACATTCTTCATTCCACCACGGGATGCGACGTTTATTCGCTAGTCCATTAGTTTGACGGATGCATTTCGTGGCAGCGTCGATTATAAAGCCTGTAATATACGCCACCGCGTCTTCTGTATTAAAGGAGGCAATATCATCCGTGCTTAAATACGTAAGTTCTCGGAAACGTTCCCAGTTAGCTGTGTCAGCCTTCCATTGGGGAATTTGTGGTGAGCTTATATCTTGTTTTGTTAAGTTTAATATAATAGGGAAGTGGTCGCTCCCAAAAGGGTTCTTGAGAACGGACCACTCTAGGTACGGCATTAGTGTGCTCGATACTATAGTAAATCTATGGAGGAGTATGTATTATGCGCCACACTGTAGTATGTTGGCTCTTTCTTATTAAGTATACATGCTCCTGAGGAAAAGAGAAAGTTTTCGATTAGGCGACCTCTCGCATCGCAACGAGAGTCTCCCCACAATGAGTTATGTGCGTTTAAATCTCCGACAACTATGTATGGAGCCGGAAGTTCATCTATGTAGTTTTGAAATTCGGTTTTATTAATTTGATAACTTGGAGGGATGTATATAGAACTGATAGTGACTAGCTTGTCAAACAGCACCCCTTGGATAGCAACTGCCTCCAGGGGCGTACGAAGTTTTATTTACCGACAGGCAACACCTCTGTCAATTATGATAGCAACACCACCGGACGACACAACAGTGTCATCGCGGTCATTGCGAAAAATAGCATACTGTGTGAGGAAATTTGTTTGTGTATGTTTGAGGTGTGTCTCCTGAACACACAGCACCCTGGGACTAAACTTGCGGAGGAGTTCTTTAACGTCGTCAAGATTTTGGAGGAGACCTCTGACGTTCCAGTGAACTATTTGAGTGCCCATATTAAAAGGAGTGTTGTGCTGTGTGTTTAGGACAAGAAAGTTAGCTTACAGAACCCTTTAGAGGCCCTGTAATGCGGGGTTTCTCTTTTTTGGAGCGGTCGAGAGATTCTGGCCGCTCCTTAGGCGCTGGCTGCGCCGTCTGGCTAGAAGATGTGTCCATCGGCTCTTGCGGCGCGCTGGACACCCGATCTTGAGAGCGGTTTGTTCGTGTTGAAGGCCTCGTCTCGAGGGACGAGGCCCTTGAGGCCACCAGCCCGGAGGTCGATGGCCCCTTTTTCTGAGACGGCGGAGCAGCACTAGCTGCAGCCGCCGAGGGGGCGGATGGCGTCACCGCTGGCTCACTACGCGTGTGTCAGACAGCCGCCGAAAGCCGTTGTGGCGCAGCCCCCTGACGCACCACTTCGGCAAAGCTGGTTTTTGGCAGGTAGGACACCTGCCTTCGTGCCTCTTTAAATGAAATGTTTTGTTTGACTTTAATTGTAACAATTTCCTTTTCTTTTTTCCAGGATGGGCAGGACCGCGAGTATGCGGCATGTTCCCCATCACAGTTTACACAGTGGAGAGAGTTTTCACAAAATTCAGAATTGTGTTCGTGTGCACTGCATTTCGCACAAGTTTGGCGGCCTCGGCAGTTTTGCGAACTGTGGCGGAATCGCTGGCATTTGAAACATCTGAGGGGATTTGGCACGTATGGTCTAACAGGAAGTTTGATGTACCCGGCCTCGATGGAGTCGGGCAGATCACATGAACCAAAAGTGAGCACAAGGTGCTTAGTCTGAATTTCCTTGCCGTCTCGTCTCATCTTAATCCGTTTAACATTGATGTCATTCTGCTCACTGAAGCCCTCCAAGAGTTCAGCCTCAGTCAGCTCCATCAAATCTTCATCTGAAACAACTCCGCGGGTGGTGTTCATAGTACGGTGCTGAGTTACTGTTACTTGGACATCCCCAAAGGACACTAGATTCGGCAGCTTTTCATATTGTTTGCGATCGTGGAGCTCCAAGAGGAGATCACCACTTGCCATCCTCGATGCCTTATAACCTGGTCCTAGAGCCTGAGTTAGAGATTTCGAAACAAGAAAAGGGGAGATTGTTCGAACTTGTTTTTCTGGTTTTTCTGAGTGGATGACATGAAATCGTGGGAAATCTTGTCTTTGACGTCCAAAGAACTGGAATACATCTTCGGTGCGCCCTCTTTTTTGACGGCGATCAGGGAGTGGTGGAAATGGGCTAGCCATAAGAATATCTGGGTTTTCGGCAGCAACGCTAGCCACCCACCATGGAGCCCAACAAGGGGACGCTGCAGGGCCTGTGAACACAAGACCTGCAGACGCCAGCTGTACGTCACTACTATAACCAAATATGGAATACCCAAGGTTGGCTACCCACACAAGGTTAACCCTTGCCGCCCAGAAAATCAGAAGTAAAAGGAAGCGAGTAGGAGACAGGAAAGATTGAAAGTCAGAGAGAAAGACGAAGATAGAGGAGGAGGACAGGAAAGGGCGACTGCCGATTTCCCCCGGGTGGGTCAGTCCGAGGGTGCCGTCTATGTGAAGCAGAGGCCGAAGAGGTGTGTTGCCTCCACCAGGGGGCCTTAAAGGTCCGAACACCCAGCATCGGCTCAACCCCCAGGATCCCCCTTTCCCCAGACACGGCTAAGCCGCGCACAACTACACACGGGAGGGTCCAACCCCCATGTGCTCGGGTCCGTGGTGTCGCAACACACCAAATGCCTGCTTTCGCAGACGCCCCTGCGGGTGAGGGCATTGTTGATACAAAGGGTGGCTATGCCACGCTTTGATACAAAGGGTGGCTATGCCACGCTTTGATATTCATTGATATTCACTCGCCTCGCTACTCACTGGCTACTAGAAAAGGGACCGAAGTTAAGCTTGGAACCCACCGTGCCCCCACCGCGTCTCTTGGCAACGGTTCATCGGACAGGCAGCAAGGCGTCGTCGGAAGAAAAAGAACGCTGCATATCTGAAGGTATGGATTCCCTTCTGCATTCTGGTGAGTGGCCACGTAGAAGCGACGAACGCTCACTACGCACCGTTGTTCGCTATTTTCGTGAGCAGAACCTCAGCTTACTGCAGGCTAAGAAGGCGGGTTTGTTATCCTTCCCTGCGAACTTTTCTCAGAAAAAGCTGTGCAAGCGGTTGCAAAGAACTTTCATATGGTAACACGAAAACCCGCGAAACTCGAGACTAAGGCTATCAACCTTCTTAGTGAGCTTAACATGGGTAAGTTTGTAAGGGAGATACGCAAAACAAAGACGAACAAACTGACTGTCCTCTTTGCAGCTAAGACCCATAAGGTTGACTGCCCGTTTAGAGCCATTGTGACGGAGAAGGGAATCTGGCAGCAGGCGGTAGGCCTTTACTTGCAACGATGGCTAAGAACACTCGTTTTAGTTGATCCGTTTTCTGCCACTTCTTCGGACTGTGTGGTGAACTTTCTGTGTGAAAAAGATCGCTTTTCCAACACGGCGTTCTCTTTAGACGTAGAGGACTTGTTTTATTCAGTGCCACATGCTGATTTGTTTGTATCTGTGCGGGAGCTCATCGAAGGAAACGGGGCAGTTCCGTTCCAGAACGCCTGCGGTGTCTCTATTGATTATTTGCTGGAACTGTACCTATCGGTGACGATTGTTGAATTTCAGGACGAATTGTTTGTGCAAAAGAATGGTATCTGCATAGGGTCCAGTGTGGCACCCGTCTTATGCCATATTTCTTTCAAAGTTTGACAAAGCTTTGGGCAGCTTTTTAAATGACGATACGGTAGTCAAGGTCTTGAAGTATGTTGATTTTTGATCTTGGTTAACTTGAAGGACCCTTTGGAACTAGAAGCGGTTTCAAGCGATATATTTAGCTCATTCAGAGCGTGGACGAAAGCTCTACATTTTACGAAAGAACTGACATCAGAAAATGCTATTATTAGGGTTTTAGACTTAAAACTGATCGGATTAGGTTTTAGACCTGAACTGATCGCACCATAAATGGTGCAATCATAACATTACCGAATAAGATAGCGAATGCATTCTGCGATTACTTTTCGGCAAGTACTACCATCCTTGACAGTCCTGATTTTTCTTCTTCCTTCGCCCGTCAACCACAATCTTTTTTTCTTCAACCCACTAACACTGAAGAAATTGAATCCATCATTTTAGGTTTAAGATCAACTGGCCCTGGTCTGGACAACATCTCCGCAAAACACATTAAATTAATTCGTTCAACAATCTCACCCGTTTTAAGCCACATATTTAACCTTATTTTCAGTTCGGGTGCTTTCCCTGACCAGTTCAAGGTTGCGAAGGTCATACCTGCCTGGAGAAAAGGTGTCAAATTTGCAGGTGAAAATTATCGCCCGATTTCTCTTCTTCCCTTCATTGACAAGGTTCTAGAAAATTGATTGAAACAAGACTACCCAAGTACTACATGAAATTTAACATATTAGCTTCCCTGGTTTCCGCTCAGGGTTGTCTACTGACGCTGTCATCGCTTGTTTCACGGGTAATATTAGACCGTACATTGATCATGGCGACATTTCAGGTTCTGTATTTATAGATTTTTCTAGGGCTTTTCATTCTATTGATCATAACATTCTTTTTTAAAACTTGAGTGTTATGGTATTGTTGGGCCAGCGCTATCACTGCTAAAAGCTTTTTATCTAATAGACGGCAGCTTGTTGTTGTTGATCACTGTTTTTCTAATCCCTCATATATTGTTAAAGGTGTTCCCCAAGGATCTATTTCATGACCCCTTTTGTTTTTAACGTACATTAACGACTTGCCTTATTGCCTTTCCAGCTCTAAGTGTATTTATATGCAGACGACACCACCATCTTTGCTCACAGCCCTGACCTTAATGTCTTAATTTCTAAGTTACAAGCAGATTTACATTCCATTGTGCAGTGGTGTGCAGCAAACCGGCTCTCAATTAACCCTTTAAATCTTCTTTTATGCTTTTTCATTCACCCAAACATTTAATTCACCAATATCTAACTACATCCGATCATGTTACTTTTCTCGGAGTCATTGTTGACACTCATTTTCGGTTTCATAAACATATTTCTTCAGTCTGCAATGGAATATCTTTTGGCATACGTGCCCTCCTTAAAACCAGATTTTTCTTCCACCTCCATGTTCTCACAACACTATATTACGCATTTATACACAGTCATATAAGCTACTGTATCTCATCATGGGGTCACACAAACTCCGTTCACCTGTGCCCATTGATTAAACTCCAGAAACAAGCACTTCGCATTATTGATTTCGCTTCAAGGTGTTCACCTTCATTTCCCATTTTTGTTCATCGTAATATTTTGCCTTTGTCTAGCCTTTATTTTTATAATATAGGCATTATATTCTTTAAAATTTATAACCATGACCACACTTTAGACACTTTTACACAACATGTGCTCGCTAATCCCAATTCTACTCGCTTCGCTACTCATCGTAACTTGCTCTTGCCTAGTATCCGTACTAATTATGGTAGATCCACTTTGTTTTTTCTTCAGTAACATTTTGGAATAGTTTACCTACGCATGTGAAATCTTCTGCTACTTGTTTGGAAATGTTTAAGAAAAACCTAAACAATTTTTATTTTTAAACTATAAATAATCACATCTACCAGTGAATGTTATTGATACTTACATGTATTTTGCCTTTGTAATAATTATGTTCTCTCTCTTGCTTGCTTTTTTACATTGTAGTTTTGCTTGTTATACTTGCACAGGAGGTCCCGCCAACCGTGATTAGAACCATGGGACCTCCTTCTGTATTACTAAGGTGTTATTGCGCAACAAAAGGACATGGACGGCAGAGAAGAATACACACAATCTCTGCCGTCCATGTCCTTTTGTTGCGCAATAACACCTTAGTAATGGACTACCAACTTGCCCGCAATGCTGCCCTCCTTCTGTATATACACAATTATGTAATCTCTTAAGTATGTATAATAAACTTGAATTCAATTAAAAACTAACCTTCTCTGACAATGGTCACGTCAGCTGGATGTATGCCCCTCGTACCCAGAAACAGCTTCTACCATTCAAGTCGTCGCACTCTAAACTAGTGAAGCATGGCATAGCCACCCTTTGCACCAACAATGCCGTCAATAGAAGCTGCCAGCATTCAATGGGGCAAAGTTTTCATGGGCAGATTAAGCGTCTACAGGTGGTCGGCTTTCCTGACACTGTTCTCGAGGCAGTAGCCGAGACAAAACTGAAAAAGTTCAAAAAAGAAACAAAAGGCAGAGCACATAACACTGCCAATGAGGACCATAAGCGAGTGGAAGTCATACCGCTTATCCACCAGGTTTCACAGTGTGAAAAAAGTAGTCTCAAGGCACTGCGTTCGGGTTGTGTTTTCGGCGCCATGCAAGATGTCTAGTCTATGTGCTAGGATTGAAAATCGCAAACCTAGGAGTGCCTGCAGTACCAGCCATTATTTCACAACTTGCATCAAAAATGTTGTTTATCGCATACCGTTGAAATGTGGTCGCGTGTATATAGACCAGACGGAGCGTTGCGTTATTGTTCGCTTAAAAGAACGCCAAACGTCTGTCACATCAGGAGGAGGAGCAAACCTGCCTGCTCATTGCCGAGTGTGCGGCTGTTCACTTGTTTTAGAAGACACGCAAAGTATTGGCAGGGGAACCACACGATACGAATGAGAACTGATTGAAGCGTACCATTTCCGGAAACGTGGTCACAGTCAATGTGTTTGTGTACCCTCGTCATCGCTGTCAAAGAGATAGCTTATTTAGAAAAATGTGGTTACTAGGTGTCATTTTGTGCTTTTTCTTTGATAGTCACGTGGTATTTACGACGCATGCGCGCTCTGGCTTCCCTGCGAACTTCAGTGTGGTTGTTTTCATTAAACTTGTTGCTAGTCCCAGCGTGTGTCCGTCTACTTTTCTCCTGGTGTTTGTGTCTGAAAGGCTGGGTTCCATCGTTTTTACATGAATGAATTGTTGTATGGCAGGATTCAAACAGAGGATCCACTAGCACAACAGCGCGTTTTTACTTAGCTTACATTTACTTTAATTCATGCTGCCACTGGAACGACGAGTGTTACACTTCGTGTAATATTCTAACATGTTGCTGTCGAATTCACTGGCTCGCCCTGGTGGCGAAACTGGGATATTTCCTGCTACAAAGTTTATTCCGATTAATTTAAACTTAAACTGTCACTGTATATAATCCTGAAATCAGCACTACTGAAAGCCAATTTCCCTTACTGAGTGCAATTACTTTTATTTACTGTAAAGAGCGCAAGTTGTGTATAAATACGGGAAAACATCCGCCCATTTTCAAAAGGTATAGAAGTGTACCAGGCGCGTTCCCTAATGCACGGTAATTGTATGCAACTCGACCACCTTCATTCACGTTAGAAAACAACCAGCGAGCCAGCAAATCAGTCCGCGAGTGCTTCGACAGCTCTTTGACACAAACCTGTTTCCTGTGCAAGAGTAAAATCACCGACGCGTGTGTCATGGCTAAACGAGCCACTGTCAGTGTACTTGACGGATGGGGGACAATTTCTCTGCGTATCAATACCTGCTCCTCACACATTCACCCAGACAGCTTGCGGTAAGCTCTTCAAGAGGAAAAACCAAGTAAGTGACCTAATATGTTTTTACGCTAACTATAGGACACTTTACATGAGATAGTTTTAGCAGATTGTGTAGGGGCCGCTCCGTTCAGAGCGTTGTATCCTAGCGATTTTCGCACAACCACTGGATGGGAGCGCTAGTGCGCGTGCGCAAAGCGCTCATGCAGCAGGCGGAACCTACCACTATGAAGCCGACTGACAAGACCGCGAGGGCGCGTCCGCTTGGCGTCTTGTTCGTTTTCCAGCGAAGCTGCTAGGCGACGCGCGTCGTACGAGTATCGGCAAGACGCGCATATCAAAAATGCGAAATGTACACATTTCCCCGCACTGTGTCAACGGATGAAATCTGAGCCGAGCGGAACGTACGGGACACTCAGTTAAAACTTTATACTGATACATCAACAGCGTTTTGAACGGTATTGACAGATAGGGCTCTGTATGCTTACCTTAAGTTTTCAAATCATATAACTGAGTATTTCTGCGCAGATTTGTACAAATTCTTAAAGATCACATCTGGCAGGCAACACAATTTCAATCCTTATACAGGCTGGATGGCTTAAACAGGTGGACTACATTTCACTATCAATTAACATGCAGAATTGACTAATTCAGAAAATTCACTAATTACGTTTGAAACCAATTTCCTTAAGGTCGGTATTGCAATTTCCAACTTGTGGCGAGGGAGTTTTCAATATGTATTCACTTTGAACAAATTGTTAGGGTTATATCAGTTTCGAGATGTAAATTACCGAACTTTACGAAGATATATACACTGCCGGTACTGTTAATTTTCTGTTTCAATGCGCAAATTGTCGTTTTGTTAAGTAGGTGGAACGAGAGTACATTTTTTTTCTTGTGTTTGACGGTGCCTACCTGGAAAAAGGTGTCATCCAGGTAATTTCTTTTCAAGTGGATCCACCTTGCGAACTCTCTCGGTAAAATTTCTAAATTACGATATGTCGCTTAAAGTAATTAGTTTCAAACTTAGTTATTTTTGGTTAATTATTCGATAATGCGTTTCGTTATGTCGTGAAAATATTGTCCGCCTGTGTAAGCAATCCAGCTTGAGGATTGGAATTACGCTATCTGACACAGGCGATTTTTGAACATTGCTAAAATTCTTCGCAGAAACACTACGTATACTCAGTCCTTGCTGTACACACTGTTTCTATACGTTACAATCCGTAGGGTGCCGTGATTCTACAGATAAATTTGTTGAATAGTAAAACCTTCTTACATAGTTCATTGCGAACGAAGTCTTCTATTGCCGCCAACAATTTCTAGGATAACTCTTCGAACAAATGCGGCGTGCTTTTTGTTCACGGCTTCTATAAAAACATGAAATGTCGTGTGACATCAGCTTGTAACCTTGCGACTTTATCGAACACGTTTTTCTTGGTAGAGTGAACGACGCACCAGTCAGCGGCTATGTCGTTAAGTAAAAATGATAGTTGGGCGAGTTGGTAAAGGTTCACAGTGTTGAACGGCGCCACGGAAAAACACGAACATCGGCGCTTGTGTGCTTATAGTGTCATTCCGTGTTGGGTATTTTTTTATGGCGCCGTTTCAACGAAATCAGCTCTGTCGCTCCCTCCTGTGTAGCCCCACAGTTGCCATAGAATGTACTATATATATATATATATATATATATATATATATATATTGTCACGGTAGTAGTGACGGTAAATAAAACAGTCGCAAAACTGTGTACGACGAAACTGGTTGTTCATTGGGCGAACCTGTGCCCACAAAAGCAAGCTGCACTCAAAGCACAACGATAGCGGCGAACACAGTCGGCGATTGTCGAAAATCTCATCAGCGGCAAAACGCGTCGGCTTTTATACCTGAGTCATCGAAGGTTCCAGAATAATCCCTGGTACGCGCGTGTCTTCCAGAAAGTTCTAGACAATTCGCGTCGCTCATACAATCAGATAACATAAGCGTCGGTGAAAACAGGCAACGGAAAGAAGCATCGATATGTTCTAGAAACTTCCGATACAGGCGCGTCCTGCGCCGAGCGATAACGTTTAACATTTGTTAGCCGGTGGAAAGCGGCCATCGGCGAAAGATAAACATGTATACGTGTCAATACCCTCCCCTTAAAAAGCATCGTCCCGATGCTACAAACAAACGCGAAAGCGAAAACAAAACGACGCGTAATAAAGAAAGAAAATAACAAAGTAACAAAGTACCTATAAGCTCGTCAGCGGGCGTAGAAAGGCTTAAGACGCACCACGTGGATGACTTCAGGTCGTGCCCGGCGCCGCTGTGCTTGCGAAACGCCGTCTGGCACGACCTCATAGTCCAGTGCGTCAATACGTCGGATTATCTTATATGGTCCGAAATAGCGACGCAACAGTTTCTCGCTAAGTCCTCGTCGGCGTATCGGAGTCCAGACCCAAACACGGTCGCCGGGCTGGTACTCGATGTAGCGTCGTCGTAGATTGTAGTGTCGGCTGTCGGTCCTCTGCTGGTTCTTGATGCGCAGGCGGGCGAGCTGTCGACCTTCTTCGGCACGCTGCAAATAAGTGGCAACGTCGAGATTTTCTTCGTCAGCGACGTCTGGTAGCATGGCGTCAAGCGTCGTTGCCGGGTTCCTTCCGTAGACCAGGTTGAACGGCGCCATGTGCGTCGTTTCTTGCACGGCCGTGTTGTATGCGAAGGTCACGTACGGAAGGATGGCATCCTACGTCTAGTGTTCGACGTCGTCGTACATTGCCAGCATGTCGGCGATGGTCTTATTTAGGCGCTCGGTGAGGCCATTCGTCTGCGGGTGGTAGGCGGTGGTGTGGCGATGGCTTGTCTGGCTGTACCGCAGGATGGCTTGAGCTAGTTCTGCCGTAAAGGCCGTGCCTCTGTCGGTGATGAGGACGTCTGGGGCACCGTGACGCAGGAGGATGTTCTCAACGAAGAATCGGGCTACCTCGGCGGCACTGCCTTTGGGCAAGGCTTTTGTTTCGGCGTAGCGGGTGAGGTAGTCCGTAGCGACGACGATCCATTTATTCCCGGAAGTCGACGTCGGGAAAGGCCCCAGTAAGTCCATCCCGATCTGCTGGAACGGTCGGCGAGGTGGCTCGATTGGCTGCAGAAGTCCGGAAGGCCTTGTCGGCGGTGTTTTGCGTCGCTGACAGTCTCGGCATGTCCTTACGTAATGGGCGACGTCGGCAGAGAGGCGAGGCTAGTAGTATTTTTCTTGTATCCTCGCGAGAGTGCGTGAAAAACCGAGATGTCCAGCCGTTGGGTAGTCATGGAGAGCTTGCAGAACCTCTGGGCGCAATGCTGAGGGTACCACGAGGAGGTAGTTGGCTCGGAGAGGCGAGAAGTTCTTCTTTAGGAGAATGTCGTTTTGCAAGAAAAACGACGCCAATCCTCGCCTGAACACCTTCGGCACAATGACGGTCTTGCCTTCCAGGTAGTCTACAAGGCTCCTTAGTTCCGGGTCGGCTTGCTGTTGTTCGGCGAATTCGTCGGCACTGATTGGTCCCAAGAAAGTATCGTCATCCTGGTCGTCCTGTGGCGGCGGTTCGACGGGGGCGCGAGACAAGCAGTCGGCGTCAGAGTGCTTTCGCCCGGACTTGTAAACGACGGTGATGTCGAATTCTTGAAGTCTCAGACTCCATCGTGCGAGGCGACCTGAAGGATCCTTCAAGTTAGCTAGCCAACACAAGGCGTGGTGGTCGCTCACAACTTTGAAGGGCCTGCCATAGAGGAAGGGGCGAAATTTTGATGTAGCCCAGAGGATGGCGAGGCACTCCTTTTCTGTTGTGGAATAATTTGCTTCTGCCTTCGATAGCGACCGGCTAGCGTAACTTACAACCCTTTCTAGTCCATCAGTCCTCTGCACAAGCACGGCGCCGAGTCCTACGCTGCTTGCGTCGGTGTGGACTTCGGTATCGGCGTTATCGTCGAAATGCGCAAGTATTGGCGGCGATTGCAGGCGTCGCTTCAGTTCTTCAAATGCTTCGCGTTGCGGCGTCTCCCACTTGAACTCGACGTCAGCCTTCGTGAGATACGTCAGTGGCTCTGCGATCCGTGAAAAATCCTTGACGAAGCGCCTGTAATAGGCGCTAGTAGGACGCTGGTGCTGCCATTCTGGTCGTTGACTTGGCCTTGATTGCGGTGGTCTTTTCGGGAAGAAGTCCGAACTCCGGCACAAGTCCTTGCTGCCTACGGCTAGCTCGCTGGTCCTTGGCGACGTTGGTCTCGTCCTCCGGTTTCGGGCTTGGGTCGCGGCTTTGCGGGTGCGTTTGGTGCATGAACGAACTAGCACCTCCACCAGATGTCACGCAGTAGTGACGGTAAATAAAACAGTCGCAAAACTGTGTATGACGAAACTGGTTGTTTATTGGGCGAACCTGTGCCCAAAAAAGCAAGCTACACTCAAAGCACAACGATAGCGGCGAACACAGTCGGCGATCTTCGAAAATCTCATCAGCGGCAAAACGCGTCGGTTTTTATACCTGAGTCATCGAAGGTTCAAGAATAATCCCTAGTACGCGCGTGTCTTCCAGAAAGTTCTAGACAATTCGCGTCGCTCATACAATCAGATAACATAAGCGTCGGTGAAAACAGGCAACGGAAAGAAGCATCGATATGTACTAGAAACTTCCGATACAGACGCGTCCTGCGCCGAGCGATAACGTTTAACATTTGTTAGCCGGTGGAAAGCGGCCATCGGCGAAAGATAAACATGTATACGTGTCAATATATATATATATATGTATATATATATATATATATATATATATATATATATATATATATATACAGGGTGTTTCAGCGAACACTTTCAAAAATTTTTAAAGCTTGCCTATGGCAAATAGCCCAATTCTAGTTAATGAGCTGGTCTACTCGTTGAGGCGGACATTACTTGCACAAAAAATTGAAATGCATAATCGGCTAATTAACACAAATTCACTAATTAAGTTTTTAACTAATTACCTGATGGCCCATATTGCAATTTACAAATTGTAGCCGTGGAGTTCGCAAGGCGGATACACTTGGAATTAATTCTCAGGATGACACCAGTTTCCATATATTAATTCCTGAACTTTGCGGAGAAATGCATTGGCGTTCCAGTTTAATTCTTAACAAAATGTCGCTTTTTGCATTGAAGCACAAAATTAACTGCAACGCCAATGCATTTCTCCGCAAAGTTCGGGAATTAATATCTCGAAACTGGTGTCATCCTGAGAATTAATTCCAAGTGTATCCGCCTTGCGAACTCCACGGCTACAATTTTTAAATTGCAATATGGGCCATCAGGTAATTAGCTAAAAACTTAATTAGTAATTTTTTGTTAATTAATCGATAATGGATTTAAATTTTTTGTGCGAGTAATGTCCGCATCTTTGAGTAGACCAGCTCATTAATCAGAATTGGGCTATCTGCCACAGGCAGCCTTAAATAAATTTTGAAAGTGTTCGCTGAAACACCCTGTATATATACATATATATGGATATATAGGGTGAGATTTTTGGGGTATAAGGACGCCGTTAGATTAACGCATAGAATATTGGAAAGTAATATTGGACATTATCAAACATTCTTTCACAGCAGACGAAACACAGGAAGATAGTGGGCCATGAAACGATGCGATACAAACGATATTAAAGCACAAGAAGGCGTACTTCTTCAAGTATCGTTGGTCGAGTTTTGCGCATGTCGGGTACCATCTTTTGTGATCACTCAACAAATTGCGTGCGCTTTTGCACATGAAATGGGTAGAAATCAATCAGAAGTAACTTCAACAGTGTTGCATATGATGCCACAAAACACTCACGAATTAAATGTGACAGATATACAGAGCCCATGTTTATTTATTATTTATTTACAATATCTCAAATACCCCTGCTGAGGGGGCTTTACATGAAGGGTAGGCGAGCATACAAGTTAGCAGGAATGCAGTACTGCTGCTGTAAGCATTGAAAGGAGGTTCTAATAAGGGAAAGGCAAAAACCGATAAAATTGGCACATACACAGAATGCGATAGAAAAACGCATATGCCTAAAGGCTGTAAAATGCTGTAAAGAGCATTTAAAATACATATATTGTTTTTTTTTTCATCTAGAATTCTGCAGGTATGCTCCGCTCCACGGGAATTTCGTCTCTCCTTCTCGGCGTTGCTATGATAGGTATGGCCTCACTGCACTCCTTTCAACGTAGCATTTGTGCCTTGCATTCATCAACTTCTTGAGCGCCAGTAGCAGCGGTATCTCATAGAACGTTTTATTAAAGGCGCCGCTGCTTTGTGATCACAGCGCCATCTATCCTCCGGCACAATGCTGGTTTGTGCGATCGCGCTGGAGGGTGCACGGCGAACACGCTTTTGACGACGAGTGGCACGCTGTCGCGTTTACCTGAGAGGTGTCAAGTTGTCAGGATCGTTTAACTTGTGAGCCTGTCGTTACTAAGCTTTGATATAGCTGCAATATCGAACGGCGACGGGCTAGAGTGGCTGTCACAGGTGTGGCCGCGATCGAAATAGGAAGCGAGTCAAGTCTCATTATTGTCCATACGTAACCACACGTGTAACGTATTATTGTATGTGTAGCCTCGAACTCTATTAAGTTATCACTCGGGTGACAACAATCACAGGTGTCGCCGTGTGCCATGTGGTGTGCCGCACCAGCATACATCGCCAATAGAGGTAACAAATTGCGAAGCTCCTATGAGACGCGTTTTGAATGCTTTCGTGCTCCTGTAATGTTCGCGGTACGATTTTCTAAGCATTGTTTACCTGGCGCTCTAAATAAAGAGCTACCCCTTTTCTGCCGCAAGGTTTCACCTAATAAATGCAGAAATAAAGACGTTGAAAAAAAAGGAACTGTGACATAACTCGGCCGCAAGGGCCGTTAACTTGGATAAAATGACCTGATGACAGTGGATGCGAATATACTACGATACACCAGACGCACGCGGCGCGTCGAAAGAATACGCGCACTTTTTCGTCTCCAGTGGTGCCTGTGCAAGCGCACCTCACTGATTCAAAAAAGGCGAAAAACGAACTACTCGGCTAGACAGGTTGCCGGTAAACTTCGAAAGCAAGGGAGAGCCCTTGTGAACTAGGGGCGACCGGCACACGGTAGATGTGCGTGCGTGCTCTAATGTGCGTGCTCTAAATAGTTGACTACGGCCAGTCGCACTAGTTGACCCACTCGAATACGCACCTTTCGTTCATATCCCAGTTTGATCATGGTTGCCGAGTTCGTCGCCCTGCGCTCAGTGGAAGCAAAGTCTTCTGAACATACACGCGGCGAAGCTAGTGGTGTCATGACATTTCTGTTTATGCTGGCAATACAAAGCGGACGTTTAACTGCAACCGCAGCGGCGGAGTCCACGAAGTCGCCGGCTAAAACGCACTTCCCGTTCGCTTCCGAAAGTTACTTTTGCAATCGAATATAGCAGCACAGTACAACTCGTTGCTTTTGAGTTATCTGACATCACAGCAGCACAGACGGAACACGTTAGAACCCCACAAATGTGCAGTGACACCGCTACCGTTCGAAGCTGCCGCCGGGAGAAATGGCGATCCGCAGATAGCAGCGCGAGGAGGAGAGTGGCGTGGCGCGCTGGTTCGAGGCTACGTTCCTCCTCGCCGATAAAACGGCCTATATTCTGAGTCACTGCAGGATTAGGGCCTTCCCCACCGATCTCCAATTACCCTAGTCTTGCGTCAGCAGGCATCATTCTGTCTCCAAAATTACTGATCCCACTTCTCCAACTAAACCTCTGCCATTTGCGTATCCGTTGGCTAGGCCGTTTATCTGTTCCGCCGTTTATCCGCCGTTTATCTGTTCTTCGCAGTACATGACTCCAGTAATTCCTCAAGTACTTTTTTTGTGGACTAGGTGGTTCATATTGAACACGTGACGTACTGCCCAAAATACACGAAGAAGGGCGGGAAGAGAGGCAGGACAGAGGGCAGTTATCAACTACTTATTGCATGACGCGACAGGAAGCCAATATATATTTAATATTACCACATCCGGCGCCCGGTAGCGCAGAACCCTATCCAATCATTTCGCCACCATTGTAACTTAAGATACGCACACTTTCTTCTTTCACAAGCCAAAAAATAAATACGATAGGGGAAAGCTCATGACACGCCCTGTCCTCTGCACTCAGTCCTTTCTGTCTTCCCGCCCATCTTCATTTAGGTTGCGCAGTACGTCACATGTTTGATTTATCAGCTAGCTTGCTTTGCAATCAGCAATGACTTATACCCATTTTGTACCGTTCCGGCACCGATACAGCTTTCCTGGTCAACAGTTCTGTTCTTTGCGTAATTACGCAATGAAACAACAAATAGTACCTAAGTGTCCGCACTGCAACAAATACACCGCTTCAAGCACATGATTTCTTTAGGAAAAAGAATAGCTTCCGTAGAGTTCTCGGCTATTTGCTTCAATTGACAATCGTCATCAACGGTTTCTGCGGAACCTTCCCCGTATCTTCTTTGATGTCGCTTTGCTGAAACCGCTGGTGTACTAACTTTGACGCTCTGTTTCTAACACGCGTCAACTAGGGATATGCCAACATTTTTGGTCAATCTCCGCTACTTCTGAATTAGGTATACTGTACTGCTAATGAACTTAATTTTAAGCCAGGCAGTAGAAAAGAAATAAATTTCATGTTTTCTTGAACAACAGTGCTTAAATATCCACGCTGAATATATCATGTTCAGTAAAAAATTGTCATGTGCTGAAGTGTTCGTAGCCGTCATCTTAGAAAAATAACCTGTAATGGTGCAGTTAATTGTGTTCTACCTGTCCTGTCTGTTCAAAGAAAGTGTACTCATAAAGAAATGTTTCAGCCCGTGTAGGCTACAGGGAATATATGCGTAACTTGGTCTACTTTGTATTTAATTTCAATGTAATTGTTTATATGTATAATCAGTTCAGTCTGCTCGCCTTGATCAATCTATAAATATTTGACAAACTGTGATTCGCGGACGATGTTCTTTGCGCAGCTGTCATCCTCATCATTTCCTCTGGAGGCGCTCACGCTGCAATGCGATACCCGCGCAATCTAAAGGTCCGGAAGCTGGATGCCACTGGCGCTCGCTAAAAGCAGGATGAAGAAAAGATTTCAGAGCACCTCTGTGCCTAGAGCTCGCGTTGGTTCTGTCATTTATTATATCTGGTAATTACTGAAAATATTACGACCCGAAAATAAAGCTCAAGGACTAGCGACATGCTTGAACGAGACCTATTCGGCCGTGCCATATTGTAAGTGAAGACGCGACGGCAGCCAACATGGCGTGCGGTTGTCTAGACATTTACTAAAGCCAAACAACCAGGGGAGTGGTGCCTGCAACATCCAGCCCGCCCGAGAGCGAGAAGGCCATCTATTCGTGGCTCGTGACACGAGCCATGCGAGAGGCGCAACACAGCTGATGCTGGAACGTGACGCGAATGCGCGTTGGTGAAGACGATCCTGCACCTATATTTGCGCGGGTTCATAAGCAATATAAGAATCGTGCCACGATTACACGTGGTAAACGGCAGAGCGCTGGGAGAGAAGTGTAGGCTGCGTAGGCACTGAACTCATTGAGCAGCAGCTTACGTGCCTCGTCGGAACTGAAAACTTCACATACGAATTGCAAAGAGTGATTAAATAGTTGTGCGGCCGGGAATAGGTGTTTACGAAATGCTGTGGCTGAGGCTAGTGGCATTTCTGTATTCTCGTTTGCTGGCACGTCTTCGCCTGTAATGCTGCATTCTTATGGCGCTAATGCCATCTCCTACAAGCACGGCGCTAATATTGGAGTCGTGTTCGAAGCTGAAACATCGGTGATATCGTTAAATACGCGAAATCGTAAGCAAGAGACCAATGGAAGCTTCCAGATGAGTTAAGTTATCGTCGCGAAAGTTGGCCAATGGAGTCATTGCTATAACAAAAAATTACGGTCGATCCCTCTTTCAAAGGAATCGGTAGGAACACGATTGTAAGACGAGTCTTCACAAAAACTGTTGCATGCTTGCTTCGTGAACTAACGGTCCGCTGCAGCGAAATGCGCACGATTTGCAGTCAGGCAACCGTGTTGCAGGTTTGCTTGGCGCGCGGCGTCCAGGTGCCGAGTCGCTTCGGCGACGGTACAAGCATTTTGGTCGGACTCCGTTGTGTCGTGGGCAGCCAGTTGAGTGGCGACGCGCTCAGCTTTAGGAAGGCGAGTGGCAGGTTTCGCCTTTTTTTTAACAAACTGAGCGGTGGGACAGGAAATCAGGAAAGAAATGAGACAGACGAGCGCAGTTCTTTCCTCGTGTCCTGTCCCTGTTTGTTAAAAAAGATCAAAGCGTACCAACTCGCCAAGCTGTCCACTATTGTTGCAGATTTCACAGCGTGAGCCGCGAACGCGCGAAGGTGTTCTGCTTCACGCTGGCGTGCCTCTTGCCAGACCCGTCGACGCCGTTGCCTTTCTGCGCCGCTTAGCGCAGCAGTTTTCTTAGTTGTTGCGATCACAAGCGAAGCAGTAGGAGGCGTGTAAGCACTGCTGATACATGTTTAAGCTGCACTCCGTAGGCGACGAGGTGCCACAGGCTAATCAGACGCGAAAGACAAACCATGTGCGGAAAGTGCCAACACCAGCCTCCGCTGCACTGTGACTACTAAGCCCTGTCGGCGCTCGTTAGAGTCACGATACAGTACTTCGCTACACCGCTCCGAGATGGCGGCGCCATCCCTATCCAAAAAGTCTTAGCTATCGCCTAAGAGACGCGAAGGCAAGAGCCTTGTAAAGCCTACTGTAACTCACCTTAATCTTCCTGCATCCTCCTTAATTCCACCATAAACATAGGCGTATTTACCGGAGGGGCAAGGGGGGGGGGCACTTGTCAAAAGTGGGGTGGAGGGGGGCATAGTATGTCATTTGCCCCACCACTTTTGAAAGCGGGCACGTTCCCGAAGGCTGCATGGTGGAAAGTCCAACAAAACTACAGCTGAAGCAAAATTTTCTTTCGAAATAGAGTGGCCATGTGAGGAATGTTTTCTTTACTACGTATCCCCTGCTTGGAGAGTGACAATTGCCCTTTTTGCCTCCTCGGGACGCGCTGTAGCAGACGACATGCGGTACACGCTCGCGCTGCGGAGAATGCCCGGCGCTGGGCAGTTCCCGCCCTAACAAATGTCAGCTTGCGCTATTTTCATCATGCTCAGTGTTTTGAGACCACTGATCCGTCTTTGAAAACACAATCAGATTATTTACCCTGCGGGTGCGGGGGAGGTCAGTATAACGTATTATAACCAGCCGCGCCCAACGACTGGTGTGGTTAATGGCATGGAATCGTTGGATTTTCAAATGCTGAAACTATTTGAACTCTGTCCGGAGACAGCCGACATAGCATCGCAGTCTGTGTATTTAATCAGTAATCACCATCAAAAAGTCGAATCAAACCTTTTACAGGCATAGCTGCCGAGTTTCACTGTGTAATCACGACTTATTGTAGATATGTTCGTGAAAGTGACCTTGGTCGAACGTGCAGGGCCATTTAAATACCAACAGAACGCGGACTTGAATTTTTTCTAAAGGCTTGTGTTACTTTTGACCTTGTCGATTTCATTTTCAGGCTGTTTCTAAATAAGAGCTACACTATTACTTGTGTCCGGGCCGGAGCAAAAAGAGCAGATGTATTACATTTAGAAAAAAATGAGGGCCACTTTTTGTTGGCGTGTATCGAAAATGTGCACTGTGTAGGTTGCTTATGCGCACCTAAATTTTTATGCGTTATACATGACATTTAGTTGTTTTCCCCCAGCATCCTCGGTAAACTATGCGGGGCATGGTGGTTTTATTTATACGAAGTACGAAGAAATGTTCTGAGTGACGAGCGATAAATGTTTATTCTGTGCAGGTTCATTACAGTGTTTTTAGAAAGTTATTCATTTGGAGCATTCCAAGGAGTCATACTGCCGCTAATCGAAATGTTTCCCAGACTCCCAAAGCAACAGCACGAGAGACGGTTGAAATTTCGTGAAAATAGAGATAATTTTAAGCGCAATAGATTGCGAAACATTCACTTTCCTGATTATGATGCGAGTGTTGCAGATAATTACTAAACCCTCATTTTTCCATGTGTTTTCGAGCATCATGCGGGATTCGTAGTTTGTTTCTCCGGTGTCCTCTGTGAGCTAAACAAGGCATGATATGGGCAATCGGTAGGCAATGTTCGAAATGGGTGGGTTAAATGCGCATTTTCCAGTAGAGTACTTATGCAAGTAGTCCGTTGCGTTATTAGTCTGTTTTACAAGCGGTGTAAAACTTGGACGGCTGCGTTGGCATAATTACACCTACAACAGAGGTCAAATTTTGCGAATATAAGGGGACCAATAAGGCAAGCTTATGCGCCATGGTAAATGCGTGTTGATGAAACACAGGTTTAAAAAAATGTCACCAATTGTTCGGAAGTATCACGCTGCTGCTAGGTTTCCCAATGTCCCAAGAGAACTCTGAGTTGCAGATATTCCATACTTTGAAG
>NW_023606348.1:0-60001 GCF_013339745.2 Dermacentor silvarum
GCAGTAAGTTCAGGGCTGGAGCATTTATTACTGACTTTTCTGTGCGCTGTCCCTATTTCGCTGCTTTAATTTGCTAATTTCTATCGTATGCGAGCATATTTTCACGAATAAACTACGGATACACAACCTCCATTATAAAAGATCGAACAGCATCTTGCGAAGTGTATATACTAAAAAAAATAATAAGCTGAGCCTACACTGAGCCTCACGAAACTAAGAACGTCAACGTTTTCGCTTTCTTTAAGCATCGACAAAAAATAACGATTGAAGTCCAGATATTGCTTGGGTCACCGGCATAAACCCACTTGCAATGACAAGGAGCTGCCTCGGACACGCCGATGGAGAAAGAGAAAAGCTGAGAGTCATTAGCGACACATTTATTAATGCAGAAAAAGAAACTTATTCAGCTTTTGCACTACCTACCGTGGGGGTGCTTAGAAAAGCACAGTGGCCGGAAGGTATGCAGCCATTTGTATCCCCGTAACAATATAGTAGTTTCGTGTGTTTTTTTTCCGTTCAAGTTCCATTCGATTGGTCTTTTCTTCTTTATTAGTCGCGAAATGTGCACAGTTTGCCGAGAGAAAGGCCTGGCTATCCCGAAATCTTAGCTAAGAAGAGCAATTAACACGGGAAAATAAACAAATAAAAAATAATGAAATTACAAAACACCGCCAAAGAGGAAGTCTATAAACCTCGTCTGAGTCACGAAAGTCTAAGTCACGAAAATGCGGTGGCGTTGTCGTCGGAAGTGACTTTCGCACCGTAGGCACTCCGCCGCCGAGCCGCCACGCCTACATGAGTAGCCGTTGGGTTCCGCGGGTGCGTGTGTGGTTCTATGTGTGCGATCCATTATTCTGTGGCTTTACAACGAAGGAAACCCATTAAGTCGAGCTGCGTTGCGTCGACAAACGCCTACGCGACGTCGCCATAGGGCCTAAAATACATCGACCGCACCTACCGCTGTTTGCAAACATAGTGTACGTCTATGACAATATAGGAAACCCTCGAACATGAAACTTTGTGATCCATGACTGAGGGTCTTCTGTCTCACGAAGAGCGTGAAGCCCAGCGTCCTTACATAGCAGGCGCGAGTGCCATCTTGGGCGCGAAGAATAAATCCGAGGAATTAAGAGCTCGGCAAACAGCGGACGAGCAGCAGCAGCAGAAGCAGCGGCACGTGGACAGCCCCGCCGTTGTTCCTCGCGGACGAAGAACAGGCGCCGCCGCTCTGGCGCGGAGTGCAACGAAAACACGCGCGCGTCTGCGGCGCTTGCGCGGTCATAATAGACGGCGTCGCTCGTCGTCTCGGATCCGCGTGCACGCCGCGTGAGAAGTCAGTGCGCGTTGTGCTATCTAGGTCGAGCCGACAAAGACAACACTCGGCGGTCCAGCTATAGGGCCACGCCCGCCAGAGCCTTTTTTTCGCGGCTCGGTCGCTGCCGCTGCGGCCCTTCGCTCCGTATGTGTGTGTGTGAGGCGCGGCCTAAACGCGCTGCTTTGGACGATGCGCCAGGATGGCGGGCCTGCGCTGGACAGTTACAGCGGTCGGCATAAAAAAAAAAAAGATTCATAATGGATTTCCATTTGGATGCTGGGGGAAATCAAATGTGCAACGTTAAGAACAAGGAAGCCGGTGGTATGACTTAGAGAGAAGGAAAATTAGAAAACAGCTGACTTCAGCCCGATTCCTTCCGCCCTGAACTATTTTACTGCGACAACTGCATTCTCCCACAGTGAATGCCAACATGTTAATAATTGTTTTTTTTTCGTATATAATGACTCATACCCACAATGGGAGATTAGGCAAGATTTGGAGGTGGGAGCTTGTTCGCATTCTATCTTAATATGATTTGCCTGCTTTTTCCTCAAATAATTCTGCTCATAGTGATGACCCATAGTGAGGAGGGAATGGGTAAGAAATCAGCGGTTACAAGGTTCTTGGTTGGAGTGGGAGAGGGTCATATTAGAGAAAGAAAAATGTTCTTTAGATAAGTCTGTGGCGACTTTGCCTTCTTTGTGATGCACGCAACCTCCATTCTGTGTGGCATAGTAAGGTATTTTGTGGAATTCAACATACATGGGCAGACTAGCATTCTCAGACCCCCCGTCTATGCTAAATTTATTTGGAGCAAATGTGTATCTTCATAGAACCTTATGTTCGCAGCTGTTTGGCAAAAGGCTTATGCTATTTATTTTTTTTGTTCAAGGCGGGCCTACATTTTACTATTTGAATATATTATTTGATTCGGACAATCTCGGGGAGCGTGCTGTTTACTTTTCGTTTCTTTTGTACGCTATCATGGTGAGTTTACCTTGCGGTCAGTGCAATAAGTTTCTAGAAGTTGTGTAGAGCTGCCTAATTTTTCGTTTCCACAATGCTGTAGGACAACGTCCAAGCACCTACCCGCTCGACTTGTCAGTAGCGTTGCATTTGATATAAAAAGTTCTATTGCACCGTTTTTTGCAAGTCACTGTTTATGTAAATCCCTAATGATAAAACTGCCAATGATGAGGCTGTTGCTGTGTTAAAAGCTTGCTTGCTTTTTAGGCTCGCTGAGAGTCGTTCTAAAGATGCCGGCTGGAGATATGAACTCTGAAGCCAAAACTTCTTCTACAACTGATATCGCGAGCGATTAGAGTGAAAGCTTTTTTTATTTCTTTTTGATTCGTTAGCATTAGGAGTGTCAAACTGACAAAATTGAATGTGCGCTGCACTATATACATATAGTGCAAATGACAGGGGTCTGCTCCGGAACACCGCCAAATGCACTTCGCTCCTCGAAGAGGCAGGACGTGCGTCGAGTGAGCTCCTGCACAACACATTGCAATGCGGTTCATGCGGTTTAAATCAGGGATGATCCGGTACCTCAAAGAGGTGCGACGTAATGCTAGCGCATTGCCCTCTCGCATTTTCAGCTAAATCCCCACAGAATGTTTTTTTTTTTTCCTCTACATTTCCGGTGCTGCTATATCGGGCACTTGGAGGCTGTCAATTCTGGGAGCTACTATGTCAATACTATGGGACAAACTATGTGGCGTTATCTTTGCGATATCCTGGTTTGTAGTGACGCCATCGACGCTATAGTTCGCCGCGGATCCTCCATTATGAGTATGGGCAACGTCTGACACTGATCATAATCGTTTTCGTGCACGCCTATTTTGCCGCTGTCGAGGCTGTTTTCGCGAGTATCGCAGCGAAGAATTGCCCGCCAACACACTGCCATCTTGCCAAGAACAATTTTCCTTGCGATGCACATGTTGTCATTCTTGTCCACTACAGTGTTTGTTGTGGCCCCCGCAATGCATGCTCAAACGCCACCGCTCTCATAGTCTGTGCGGAGCGCAAAACCGTGCCTTAATTACCCAGTGCTGTTGTTACACAATAGCGCGAAATGGAATATTGATGAAGCTTGATGAGGCGCCTGTGTCCACGTGGGAACCTGCTGCGACCACCGGCTTTGTGCTTGAGTGGCCGCTACTTCCGCTCCCCTGATACATTCTTCCCTTCTCCTCTCGCCTAAGGTCCCCCGTTCTCCATGCTTTGGTTTGGTTTGGTTTGGTGCCTAAATGTATGGTTCAACCCACTAAGGGGGATCGACCATAAATAGGGTGGTAGTGGCGAAAAAATTGGGATTTTGTAATTTGAGGAAAAGATAATAAATCGGTAATAATCGTTGTTAATATAAATTTGAGCGATATGTTGCCGAATATGTGCTATTAATATTTTTTAGTATTCATGATCATAAAATAAAAAGACCGAGAAAATTAACATGGTAGTCTGTTTGTATCGTTAATAAAATTAAATATTGCGTCACATGCTTTCCTATTGCGGAGTCCTAGTGCCGAGGCTCCAAGAGAGAATGTAACGAGAAACGTAATGCGCAGTCTAAGCTGGCAAGGAGACTATCCAGAAGTATTTATCTTTGCATGTATAAGGTATGACATTCTACAAAGAAATGTTCCATAGTTTCAGGTTCACTGCAATAATAACCTTGAGGAGAAGGATCCAAACCAGACCGGCGGGAATAAGAATTAAGCATTGGTATCCGGTAACGCATTCTCGTAATTGAAACTTCAAATTTTCTTGTTAAACGCTGTCTGCTGCCCCAAGAGAATCTAGGATGCTGAAAATCGGTCTTCAATACACATGGCTTGTCATATGTTCCTCATCAATATAGTTTTTTTTAATCTTTCAGAAATGATGTATGCCGAATGTCGTAGGATCCTAAGTACTGGGCCTTGAAGAGATGCCGCCGCTAGTGTATCTGCTGAATCGTTAAGTTGAGGCCGATCTGCCCTGGTACCCATACTAAATGGATGAGGCGTATATGTTGGGGGATAGATTAATCAAATTCTCGGCGAGAAATTTAGTTGCATTTGGCACTGATGGAGCAGAACAAACGGACATTGAGTCGGTTGTGATACGGCAGAAGAAATAGATGCGGGAAGTTTTCGTAGAGCTAGTATGATAGCCAATAACTCTGCCTAGAATATTTGTGTACAGTCGGGCAGTCCAAGAGAAAAAGACCAATTTAATCATAGTGAAAGAATGCTTGCGTCTCAGCCTTTTATTGACTGACAGAAGCATCTATGGCTACTACTGCATTTATTTGGAGGTTCTCAAGGTGGTCTTCGAACAAGCACCAGAGTGGCCGTTTGGCACGTTGGTAATCCATAAGAACGTTAAAAAGCATGAACTGGACAAGGATGAAAAAGGCACATATACACACACACAGGCGCTTCTAACAAGTCGCATAGGTATCTATCAGGCAGGAGTTTAGCATATTTAGGAAAAAAGTAGCAGTTTAGCCCTAATGGCAAAGTATCGATTGCGATAGCAAATTACTAGACAGCTATACGAACTAAGGATAGTAGTTTTATCGGCCGCATAAGCTTGTAAACATTCGCTTACTAAAGTAACAAGCATGGTGTCGCGTGCGCAGAAGGATGAACACATCTCACTCGATAACCGCGCACACAAGCTGTCAAAACGTTGGAGTGAGAAAGCGCGGCTGCAGCGAGCGAAATGACCTTCGTGCTGACTCTCGCGTCAACGTGAACTAAGCGGCGAGAATACAGCGCACATGAAGCTATCAGCACTCGGCGCACTCTGTCCCAATCACAGATCGCTTTGAAGATAGGGCCCAGCCTGCCGCACGGGGCCGTGCCATACCCAGCCGTCACCGAAGTAGAACGCATCTGTGATGGGGACACCGTGCACCGAGTGCTGATATCTTCGTGTGCCCTGTGTTCTCGCCACTTAGTTTGCTTTGAAGTGAGAGGCAGCACGAAGGTCAATTTATTCGCGGCTTCCACTGCGCTTCCTCACTCCAGCGTTTTGACAGCGAGTGTGTGAAATCATCGAGGGAGGTGTGTTCATGTTTTCTTGTGCGCGCGTTACACAGTGCTTGTTAATTTAGTTAGTAAGCGAATGTATACAAGTTCATATCGCTGATAAAGCTGCTTTCCTTACTTCGTATAGCTGTCTATTAATTCGCTATCGCAATCGATGCTTCGCGTTTCGGGCGAAACTGTGACTTTTTATTAAATTGAATGCTTAATTAGTGTAGGAGCTCTTACATATGGGAAAACTACATCACAAATTACTACTTGCAAAAGTTCCAACTTCTGCACATAAAATGACTGGGGACAAAGTAGTTGAGACCATTGATTTTCAGATGGGGGTGAAATGCAAAACGCCCGTGTGCCCTACATTGGGAGCACCTTACAGATCCTGAGATGGTCATAACTATTCCATAGGCCCCCACTATGGCGTGCCTCGTAATTTAATTGCGGTTTTGGCACGTAAAACCCCAGAATTTAATTAAGTAAATTAACCATCGATCTTCAAAGAGTGCGGTAGGCTATTTAATGAACACATATAGGTGCGTCTCTCGGGAGAAGCATAGATGTTGAGTAATGTTTGGTCTACCAGAACACAAAATTTAGTTTGAAGAGAAATCAAGTGTATCTCATGATAAAGAATACTAATCGCTGCAAATTTCGGAAGGGAAATATATAAACCTAATGCTTCGCGTTTTAAAATCACTAGATGGCGTAATTTACAAGCACGACTGCCAGATAACATCACGCAAACGAACTCGTAAATTCGGCAGACATACGTAAAATAAACCATCACCAAGGTCTCCCTGCGCATTAAAAAACGAATGCTGATGACTCTTCATATAATACATATAATAATGCAACCGCTTCCTCGGAACTTTGTTCCTTTTTTTCTTTTCTTTTCTCTCTCTTCTGTTTGCCTAGCATTGCAATTTTCTCATTTGTCGAGAGCTTTCCCTGCCTCGAGCGGCAGCCGCGCGTCGTCTTCAATAAATCTCGTTAGTTCGCTCGCGCCACCACTCCGCGTCATCGTTTTCTGCTTCGCATGAGTTTGAACGAACTGTGCACTGCACTCGTGCATATTATTCGCCGACCTCGCAACACTGGAAAGCTCAAAGGCATGGTTCGCAACCACTTTGCGTCCCATTGCACGGGGCCTCTCAGCAGAGACTACATTGGTTACAAAAGGTTTCAACCACCTAGAGAGTGCCCCATTGTTTCAGCTACGCACCGACAGGGCTCGCACCCACCTGGCTCCATAACATAGGGCACTTTCCGTTTTCAAACTGCACTCCACACCACGTTAATTACTACCACCTTTATGGCCAACTTAAGTGACGACATGCTCGAGCTCTTTGCCGACCAAATTAATAAGTATTGGCAAGCAGGTATGCTTCCGCAGGAATGGAAATCGGCTGAAATTGTCTTTATTCCAAAACCCGGAAAGTCAATCAATATTGACAACCTTCGTCCCATCTCACTCACCTCCTGTGCAGGGAAGGTCATGGAGAAGGCACTTCAAATCAGGATCGCTGAATACATGGAAGCTAACGACCTCTTCCCACATACGTTTGGCTTTAGAGCGCATTTATCGGCACAGGACGTTCTATTCCAACTCAAGTACGACATAATCGATCGCCCCAGCGGAGCCACGCAACAGGAGCGCGCCATTCTGGCGACTGACTTTCAGGGAGCCTTTGATAATGTACGGCACTCAGCCATCCTGACCAACTTGGCTAGAATCGGAATCGGACAGCGTATATACGACTACGTGCGCGACTTCCTGCACAACCATCACGTGACCATACGAGCTGGCGACGCCAAATCTGCCCCTATCACAATGGGGGACTCTAGCACACCGCAAGGGGCAGTAATCTCGCCACTGCTGTTTAATATAGCACTGCTGGACCTGCCTAGGGCACTCAACGAGATACCCGGCATCAAGTACGCTCTATACGCAGATGATATCACTATATGGACCAACACCGGCAGCATGGGACAGATGGAACAAGCACTCCAACGGGCAGCGGATACTGTAGAGCGCATCGGCCTCGCTTGCGGACTTCGATGCTCCTCTACTAAATCAGAACTCCTGGTATTTAGGAAGCGTGGCAACCAAATTCCGTTGAATATCGAACTCCATCAATCCCCGGTCAAGGAAGTGGACACTATCCGCGTCCTGGGAGCATACATTAATAATCAGGGCAACAACAACGCAGCAATTCAAAAGCTCCGCACTACCTGCACCAATATCTCCCGAATGATATCCAGAATTGCCAATCGACATCGTGGTATTAAAGAAGCGGACATACTGCGTCTCGTACAGGCCTTTGTGATCAGTCGTGTCACTTACAGCTTCCCGTACCTGCGCGTTCTCAAAAAGGACGAACTCAAACTGGACCGTCTACTCCGACTTACATATCGGAAAACCCTCACTCTACCACCATGGGCCATGAATGACAGGCTCCTTGAAATGGTCATCTATAATACAGCGTCAGAGCTCTTCCAAGCTCAGTACATGAACCAAGTCATTCGGCTCGCACGCACCAAAGCAGGTCGCACAACGCTAGAAGCACTGGGCAACAATCAACCCACTCAGGTCGCCAGCAAGCGATCACTACCGCCAGAATGGCAGCAGGATATCATCACTCGCCCGTTGCAACGTAATATGCACCCCGTCCACCACGAAAACAGGAGAGTTGCCAGAGCCAAAGTCTACGACAAGTATTCGGATCACGCAGGTGCCTTCTTTGTAGATGCCGCCGGACCCCTGCACAACCGCTCCACGGCAACCGTTGTACACAGGGGACAGGTGGTAGACTGCATCTCGGCCACCGGAATAGACATCACAGCCATAGAAGAGGCCGGTATAGCCTTAGCCATGCGTAATCCAAGAGCCACCTTTGTCCTCACAGATTCCCAGGCGGCGTATCGCAATTTCGCAAGAGGTCAAGTCGGCCACCTCGCACATTCAATACTGCAACAGGCTGCGGCCAATCGTCAAGAGGGTCAGTGGAAACAGCTGCTTTGGGTACCAGGGCACGCGGGAGTTCGAGGCAATGAGATTGCTCATGCCTCCGCCCGAGAACTTCTACACCCGGGACTCCGCCGATTCCTCCAGAGCACAACTTCTCGCTGACCAGGACGATCCTCAGCCCCTTCTTTCATATTCTGAGATCCTACAACACCTACGGCTGAGTAGACACACTTTACCCTCACCTGATCCCAAATTAGATAAGGCAACGCAGGTAGCATGGAGACGCTTACAAGCATTGTCATTTCCAAATCCTTATGTATTATCAAAGATAGATTCTATGACGTACAATCCGCAATGCAAATTCTGTCCACAGACGGCCACATTATACCACATGGTCTGGGCGTGCCAACAAAATCCGCAAATATCGGCCAAGCATAATCCGACGATAGTCGAGTGGGAGGTGACCCTGTCCAGCTCAGACCCAGAACAGCAACAAGCCCTGGTCAACCGAGCCCGGACGGCGGCAAAAGCCAATGGTCTTCCGGACTAGGAGGTCCGACCACAAAACGGCTATTAATTTAGACTAATAACATGTTTTATTCTCTCTCTGCCTAATCGCTCGCGGGTGGGCTCAGTTCCGATGGATTTGTTTTTGCTGCGCAAAACTTGAAACGTAGCTGTTTTGTACATTGTAATACCTTGTAGCAAATATATATTACAGCTAGTAACTTGCTTACTTTTATTGATCGTCACGAAACATTCAGCTTCGACCATTCGTGCGCCATCGGTGTAGTCTGTCATTTATTGTGCGTATACAGTGCGCATATATTCAAGTGTGCGCCCATTCACTGATTCTTGATACGTCGGCGATAGAGTGGACGTAAGTTTTCCTGCCATTTGGGTCAGATGTGTATAGATAACGTGCGCGAAACTTACTATGAAAGGAAGCGGCGCTATTCCCATTGTCATTGTTTAACCAGTGGTACTCACTCTTGCCGACGTTCTGGGGATGAAGCCCTTTCTTTGAAGGTTAGTGATACAATGCTGGCGGATGAGCAAATTTCTGTATCCTCGAGGAAAGCCGTACATATCGAAGTGCCGGCGGTAACACGTTCAGACACTTGCAGCAGCGGTTCGCGAACTTGGCCACACAGACTCATTCCATTCCTTAACATGCCAGTCACTATTTTTGCAGCCAGCTACTGACACGTCTTCAATCCACATTATTAAATCTAGCATGATTGGAGCACAGTGTGTTAGCGAAAACTCAGCTGCATTCCCGACAGCTGATTGCACAGAAGCAAGGTAGAAGTGGTAATGGTTTCGTATTCATGCACGGTGACTGAGGAGACGTATGGCACGCCGCCGTGAGCGCCATCTCGTTTCTCTAAACCAAACTGCTCTGCGAAAAGGGTCAATATGTTAAGGATGAAGAGGGCATCGTGAGTGCACTGCAGCACGAGTTAGATGAAGAGATGATCTATTTGGGGACGTCTAGCGGGTGGGAGTGGTAGTGAGCGCACGGCGTACGAGGAAAGCGACCCGAGGGGACGTAGGAGAAATGGGGATGATGGGCACGTAGCTTGGTAGGGTGAGAGGATTGGAGGGCTCTTGCAGCGCGAGCACGTCTGGGCCGTCTGCCCGAGCTAGGAACTGGTGAACCAGCCCCCGCTTGGAGCCAAAGCATCGACAGTTCCAGTGCCAGATGGTGAGGCTAGTGCGAGGTCTAGCCATTACTGGGGTGTAGTTTGCATCGGAGGATGGAGAGGGTGGTGGATGGTAAGGTTGGAGGGCTGTTTCAGTGCGGCAGGCTGCAGCACCGGGAGGGACTCCAGGGTGAGCTGCAGGGCCTGAGGCTTGCGGGTCATGGAGCGGCTGCGATGTTGGGGTGGAGCTTGATTGGTGAAAGCCTGGTTGGCGGTTGCCTCGGCGGCCCGCCTTGCATCCCAGTACCTCTTCTTGACGAGGTATGGGTGCGGTAGCGGGCCTTGCAGGTTCTGTCCGCCATCAGGTGCCCCCTCCTTTCGGGGTGTTGGTATATGCAGTACTACGAGCGTGCGGTCACGAGAGTGGGTCCCTGCTTTAGGCATTCTTTCTGGCCTCGCCGGATAGCATTCCACCATGGCTAATGTTACAGGGATAAAATTTTTACAGGCCAATATGGACCACACTCGTGATGCGACGAAACTCCTTGTGGAGCATATGACACGCGGAGGCTTTGCCTTCGCCTTCGTGTCTGACCCCTACACGTGCGCAGACAGGATCCCGAACGTGCCTCCCTCTATTACCATCTTCCATGCACCGGCGCGCCCACGGGTGATGTTGCTGGCTCGCGCTCCCGGGTTTGATTTCTTTCCCCTGTACCTCTCGCAGCTGGTGGTTGCCGTCAGTTGCGAGGGCCCGGGGCAATCTTTCATACTTGTAGCGACGTACGCTCCACCCCATCGCCCACTGGACCCGATTCTCGATGAACTAGCCCAGTGCTTCTCGCGTTTCCCGTCGCGAGCTTTCATTCTTGCCGGTGATTTTAACGCGAAGCATCCACTTTGGGGTCCTGCTCCCAGTGATGCACGTGTGGTTCAGCTTGTCCAGTTTGCCTGCGCTAACGAATTGCGAGTTCTTAATAGTCCCGACTCTCCTCCGACTTTTGATACACCCTACGCGAGCTCCTGGATAGACGTGTCGTTGGCGTCTCTTTCATTGACGCGTGCGGGGTTTGCCTGGTCAGTGTCTGATTCCGACACGCTATCCGACCACAGGTACCTCGAATTCTCCTTCTCGGGCATGCCCGGTGTGAGGAAGAAACGTTTAACTAACTTCGCGCGTGCCCAGATCCTGGACTCGTTAGACCGCTCCGTGTGGTTTGACCGCGTCGTTGGGTGTCGGTTCTCTTCGTGCATGGCCCTTGAACTCGTCTTGGCGCAATTTTATCGCCTTTACGATGCCCTTCACACACGCAACCTACGCGCTGTCAAGCCGCGTGCTACTTCAGGCAACGCCTGGTGGACGCCACAACTGGCCGCTGAGCGGTCGAGGGTGCGCGCTATGCGATGAAGGCTCCAACGGACGCGTGATCCTGACCTGCGCACTGTCTTCAGGGCACAATACGCTCGCACCTTTGCCTCTTATAAAAGAAATATTCGGCACGCCAAAGACACGTTTGACAGGTCCCTGTGCCAGGAGCTTACGACTCGCAACCTTTTCGGTGACCCTTTTAAGCTGGCGTTTGCCAAGCTGTCGCCACCGACGCATCTGCCTCCACTTTTTCAAACGGATGGCAATCTGACCTCTTCGGTTCTCAGCTCTGCCGCATTGCCCTTACGAGTGCATGTTGGTGCCGATGATCCTGCTGAGGACACCGAATTTCATCGTCGCGTGCGATGTGTCGTCGACGCTCCTTATCCTCGCACTGCTGACGATTTTCCCTTCACGCTCACGGAGGTGGAGCACGCTGTTCTTTGGGCAACCCTCGCGCGGCGCCGGGGCTGGACGGGCTTACCGCCGCATTCATTAGGAACCTGTTCCGCCTTAAACCCCAATTTTTTCTTCGTATCTTTAATGCTGCACTCACTTTGGGGCATTTTCCCTCTTGTTGGAAGGCGGGCAGGATTATCTTCATTACAAAACCTGGCCGTCCCCTCGACCAACCTTCGGCCTACCGCCCCATTGTGATGAACTCCCTATTTGGCAAAATTCTTGAACGTCTCCTCAATTCCCGGCTCTACTACTTTCTCTGCTCCCGCAATCTCATTCATCCCCGCCAATTTGGCTTCACTCATGCGCGGAGCGCCCCTCTAGCCCTGTATGCCTTGCGGCAACGCCTGCTTTCGCTTAAAACAGCGAAGACCCCGGCGGTGTTGATTTCACTGGACTTCACCGGCGCTTCGACAGCGTTTGGCATGCCGCGGTGTTGTTCTTTTTGCGTAAGCACCACTGCCCCGCCAACCTCTACCATTTGCTTCGTTCCTTTCTGTCGGCCGGAGGGTGGTTTATCGGTCCAGTGCAGGCGAGGTTTCGGCATGCCCTTCCATAGGCAGCCCACAGGGTTCGCCTATTAGTCCTCTCCTGTGGAACATTATCATCCACTCCCTCCTGGACCTCGACTTCCCTCCTGGCGTTCATGTTCAGGCGTACGCCGACGACACTATTATTTTACTATCTGGCACTTCGCGTCTGCAGCTGCAGGCATTAGCAGAATCTGTTCTCACCTTGATCTGTAATTGGGCCGCACAGAACAAGGTCAAAATTAGTTCTCAAAAATCATTTTTTGTCTTCTTCAATAATGGGCACATTGGAACGTCGAAACGACGTCCGTCTATTCGTTTGGACGGTGTCTTTCTTCTACACAATTAAGGATCACATTAAACTGCTCGGCGTGGTCTTTGACGATCGGCTTAACTTCTTTGCCCATGTTGAGTACATTAAAACTAAAGCCGAGCTATTGGTATCCCGATTGCTAAATTTCTTCCGTCTGCACTACTCCCTTGCTCCCGCTACTATTCGGTGGTTGTATCGCCAGGTTCTGTTGCCTGCAGTTGCATATGCGTCGCCCGTCTGGTGGCCCCCTTTTCCATCGGTCCACCTCGTTGCTCGGGTGAATTCCGTGCAACGATCGATCCTGGTCGCGATCACACCACCCGTACGTCGGCCCTTCACATCCTGGCTAACTGTACCCCTATTACCTTGGAGTTAGACCGCCTCGCTGCGGAGTTCTCCATTTTCACCCTGCGGCAAGTTACTCATTACGGCCCCACAACCATCTACCCGGCCCAGGTGGAATATCCCTGTCCTCAATGGACCGATCACCCGCGTGAGATGTACCGCTTTCCATTCACGCGGTTAACACCTCCTCAGGCGGCGCAGCTGACTCGTGCGCGGGCGTATCACGTTTTTACGGATGGATCCTTCTGCAACAATGCGGCCGGCGCCGCTTTTGTTGCGTTTGAGCCAACCGGTCGCCTGACTGCGGTTCGGAAGTTCTGCTTATTGGGGGCCTCTAGTGCGTATGCCCACAGAACACCCATACAAACTGGTATGCCGCTGAGGTGTGTGCCATGTCGGAGGCGCTCGCATACGCGGCGTCTGTGCGTGGCAGGGCTCCGGTGTACCTGTACACCGACTGCTTGTCCCTCCTCGCCTCGCTCTCCGGTCTCCATGCTACGGAAGCGCGCGTGCGACACATGAAGCGTGCGCTGCATGCCTTGCACGCCGGTGGTCGCCGCATTCTTCTGTTTCATGTCCCGGGGCACCGGGGAGTGGCGGGTAATGAGCTTGCAGACTTGGCTGCGTCGTCTGCTCGTTCGACAGGGATGGTTCGGCCTTGTGCCGCTTCCTTTCGAACTATCCGCCACCGTTTTTTCACTATTGCCAAAAACCAGTGGCATGCCTATTGGTGTCGAGAGGGGGTCGATACGTCCCTTTATCGCTGGGTGCGTAGTGTGCACGCCGTCCCTCCTTGGTTCCCCCCGAACCGCCATCTCGCACGACTCATGACGGAACATGGGCATTTCCCTCATTATCTGCGTCGGTTTAATCTGAGTTCCTCGAGTCTGTGCGTGTGTGGGGAGGAGTGTGACGGCGTGCTCCACTACTTTACTGTGTGCCCGCGCACTGCGGACATTGCCGCTCAGTTGCGGACTGAGTGCAATATCCGTGACATTATCACGCCTGACGTTTTCCCGCGGTTGCTTCATAGTAAGCGATCGCGGGCGTTACTCCTACGCCTGACCCACACCATTACTTCACTCGTGCCGGCTGTTCCCCGTCTGTCTGCTCTACCTGACGCTTCTTAACTTTTACTCCTCTTTTACCTGCCCTTTTTTCATCCCCTTTTCGCCTCATCTCCGCTTACATATCCCTCATGTTACTCTTGCATGCTCGGTTTCATGCCAGTTGCACAGTTTACGCCAACCATGGTGGGGTTCGCCCCGTGTCATCTGGCTTTAACTGCATGCATCATCCTCATATCGCTTGCCTTGTCCATCTCTTTCCTTGCTTTCCCATCCCCCTTCCTCTATCCCTTTCCCAGTTTCTTGTAGCACTTAGCCTTGCGCAGGTCCCGGATGGACACGGTCTTCCTGCGTTCGAGTGGTGATCCCATCCTGGTCCCACGAGTCGGCCCTACCACCTACACCTGCCAGCTGCTCAAGCCTTTGCCGTGCTTTTCATTTTCTCTTATGCAATAAACATGCAGAATCGTTGTGGATCACTGCCGAAGACCACCACATATTCTCCCTCTTTCCCCCCGGAGCGCATTACTGGGTTTTTCGGTTGTTCTCCTGGGACTACCAGCCTTATTGTTTATCGCTGCTTCCGCTTCCGCTCGCTGCATTTGCCTCCGAAACATTTTTTTTTCTTTAAGATTGGTTTTTTCTCGGAATTTGTCTTTGTGTTGTCAGCCTTGCCGACCCCTCCTTTTTTTAATTTCTGATTGGTTTAATGCCCGTTATACCTTTCGGTGGTGCGGGCTTTCCCCCACTTTCTTTTTCGGTTCTTTTTCTCTGCGGGGGACAAACTAAGCCATCAGGTGTGCTTTGCTGCATATCGTGCAGAGCGGCGTGCTGGCGTGGTCCTCGGGGGGGTCTACTTGGTCCAAGCCGGGGCAGCGGCGTTGCTTGGGAGCCGGGCATACACCCGCGTGGTGGCCGAGTGCGCCGCAGTGAAGGCAGTGCTCGATATTCTTTTTGAAAATGTAGCACGTATATAGTACAGAGGAGTAGTAGATGTGCTTGGGCACCCAATCTTGTTCGAAAAGGATGATGATGGAATCCGTGGAGCCCATGCGTCTAAAGTCGAAGATGGGAGGGTTCTGCTCGCGATTGAGACGATCCTGAATGTCTTCGTAAGAGTGGGCGAGAGGGACCCGTGGACCACACTGCGGGCGCAGTCTCCGGGGCGGGGCCGCTTGGTAGGAGTAGTCATAGGCGGTGTCTTTGATGAGTACGGACTTGATGGCGAGGTAGTGGTGTCGGCGTTGCGGGTCGGGAGTGTTGTTGAGGACGACGTGTTGGAGGGTGTTGATGATTACGGTGTCTGGCTTGGCCTCTTGGTGTCCGAGGCGGGCTGCTTGAAGAATCCCATCGCGAAGCGCAACGCCATTCATGGTCCGAAGGTTGAGACCGCCACGGGGACGGAGGATGATTTTATGATCGTTGATGGGTAGCTTGGGGTGGTGTAGGGCAGAGAGTTGGGGCGGCCGGTGCCGCTGTCTCGCCAGAGCTTGAGGCGTAGATGGCTCCATACATTTCTCGGCAGCGGCGGAATTCGCAGTAGTGGTGGGGCGGGAGTTGCGAGTCGAGCTAGGATGAGTTGGCTAGGATGAGTTATCCGGTCGTAGGGGACAAAGTCGGGTCTCCTCCGCGCCCTGCAGGCCCGGTTTCGATTCCCGCCCAGATCAAAATTTACCTATTTTTCTTTTCAAAGGAATTAGTTACTTTGTTTACATGAACCTACCTGCTAAATTTGTATCAATTCCAGCATTTTTTACGCGTTTTTGCTCTTTGCCGTCGGCCATTTTTGGTAGCGTCATTCGGTCACGCCGCCGACTACAACTACGGGTTTTCGCGTAATGGGGCATATAATGCTTTCGCATAAAAATGGATAGGAATCGGCCCCAACACGGAGCCTTGCGGCACACCAGACGTAGCAGCAACATCATCTGAGCAACTCCCATTCAAAACAGCTCTTCGACTTATACCTGTGTCACACGGGTACATTTGGAAGGCCTTCCAGTCGACGGCCTTCGAAACGCCACAACTCTATCGACTCAAAGGAGTTGTCGCGCTGCTACACGGCACTTTTGAAAGGCCGTTGAGTGGTTCAGGCGTTTCTCGCAAAATTGTGTGGCGCTGCGGATCTTTATTTTCGTTTTCATGTCACCAAAAGTTAAAGAACATTAAAACCACTTAAAAACACTATAATTTCTTTTATGTTGCGAAATGGCGGCGATATGACGGCATCCGGCAACACATGGAGTAGAGGGAGAGTGTACTAGACAACATGGAGGAAGGAATGAACACAAACACGTCGCTGTTGTCGAGAGTATGTGCAGTCCACACATATCAAGTGGCAATCATACTTTATTGAATAATAATAACACTCATGTATAGTATTTTTAGAGCATTTTGGTTTGATTTGTTCTCTCTAACCGTGAGTACGAGCACAGTGTGAACGAGACGGCATGTTCGCGCTGTTTCCGCTTCCGTTGCGCAAAGGCCATCGAGATTTCGATAGAGTTGTGGAGTGCTCCGTTGACTCGATAGACTATTGACTCGGCGGCCTTCGAAACCGCACGTGTAGCAGCTCGAACTTGACCTTGAGTCAACTGGCTATCGGTTGGAAGGCCTTCCAAACGCCCGTGTGACACGGGTATTACTTAATTAACAACACGGGAGTTACAACTTTATATTCATAAAAGTATTCACGTGTTCATAGTACCGCTAATCTACCTGGCATATCGACATTAGTAACAATGCGGATCGAACGTCGGGTTATTGGCTCCTGTACACTTACAATGCCATCATACTCTCTCATGTTACTACTATAGAAAACACTAATAGGAACAAAATTTGAGTATACATCCAATGTGTGAAATTCCATTGTATTTATTACTCATTAGAACTCAAATTACTCCGCTCGTTTTATATGTTTAACTTAATTCTGATCGAATAGCTACTCTAACCCCAAATAAAACTAAACTTGAATTTGTAACCCGTAAACTGATACAGTCAAACCCGGATATATCGAATCTGAAGGGGATCACAAAAGTTTGTTATATAGGTAATTCGTATATAAATAAGCCTCTCAGGTAAACCGGTGGCTTACCGATTAGTGCATCCGTGAGCCGCTAACTTACTGCACGCAACATAGGGAAAAAAAGCAAGCACACTTTATTTATCCGGCAAAAAATGCTGGTTCACTTTCAACTTCATTGAAAAGTCCAAGCTGATTCTTTCTTTACACTTGTATGAGTCATCGCTTGCGGAAAATAAACTCGTGAATAGGCACTCAACCCACACGACGACGCCTCCAAAATGGGATAGAAGGAATGTTGACGTCCGAGGTAGCATGCAGGGCTAGCTGAAACAGCCTTGACGGGGCTCAACTGACTGCCCTATCTATTCTCCACCTCCAGGTGCCAGAATACCTCAAAGTGTACAAAGAATTGCACTATGAGTTCTTCTGCACGGCGCCGCGTTTGATATATGGAATGTGCTGGTGAACGAGCTTTCTTTATACGCGTGCACGAGCCCGATATATTTGCATGGAATTTTCAAGGGGATTTTACAGCTGTTCGATATGCAGAATAATTCGTTATAAGTTGGCTTGATATATCCGCGTACGACTGTATCTCCGTCACCACATATATGGCATCGTATTGATCAGCTGTACAAAATACGTATCAGATTTAGTCACATTAACTTCCTTCAGCTCTTTCTGGCCTTGCACAGCCCTTGAATGGTATCGCCTCCCCAAAGAAATCATAAAGAGTACAAATAAACGCAAGTTTCATGCAACATCAACTACCGTACGTTGTGTAATCTGAATTTGTTAATTACTTACTATGTTTCTTTTAAATTCTTTGTAAGGTCAGGTAATATGGTATAATTGTAAAGCTGCCTTCGTCGTGCGCACTGAACTTTTTTCCACGTACCACCAGCTAAAATTACATGATTAGAAACTTACTTTTTAATCATTGCAATATTTGTTTAGCCTGATCAACCCACTTCCTTCCGTAATGCCTTCGAGTGCTGACGGCGCAAATAAATAAATTATTAAACTGTAAAAAATATTTCTTGGATGAGGGGTGGTCACCTCCGGCAATGTTTAATCGTCATCATCAGATTATATTTATCTCCATGGTAGGACGAAGGCCTCGCCCAGCGATCTCCAATGACCCCTATCTGGCGATATATAAAATATGTGCATTATTTAAAGCTACAAAGTTTAACACTACGTAGCTAAACTCAGCTATTCTTCTGAAATAACTGGTCAGTTGTTCCTCTTAGCCGCTTATTTTGTCTGTGCATGAAAGTCTCTAGTTTTATTTGCTCAAATGACAACCTAATTAACGAGCTTTTGAAACTTATATCGCTTTTGGTAAATAAATGGCTATGTGTTTCGGACTCACGCGCTAAAATAAAAAAAACGTATATTGCTTTATAAATGCAGTGAATGAAATTGCTGCGAAAAGACAAAGCCGTGTAATACATTTGAGCTTTTCATTACATGCCTATAGCCAGGAAGTTTATGCAGCCAAATGATTCTGTATTATTACATTCTCAAATTCCTATGGCATTTCCCCTATGTGGAGAAGCCAGTTTAACTTTTAAATGATTCACAATTCGACTTTGTGATGTTTTGACCATATATTTGATAGAGAGAAATGTGCATGACCAATAGGAACATATGTTTGAGGCAAAAATTCTAAGCAAATTTTGCAAAATAATCTGTGTTTACCAACTGAACAGCATATTTCTACCCTGGAACAGATAAGAAATTGAAATGAATCACATGCATGCATGCAGTGCGAGTATTATGAAGTACAGTTTCAGTTTTATTTCTTTCAATTTATGATATATGATAGTTGATGTGATGACTTCAATTTCCTGTTTTATGTTTAGGCTACTGACACTGCACAAACTATATTTTTTTGTCATAACACAGAATACAGGCCCAGAGTGCGGCTCGTAAACACATCGGGATAACGAGGTGTAATTTGTAGATACATTTCTCGCTATGGGTAGTATAGGAGCCCCTTTCTCGCAAATATGTCTTGGTTGAGAGCGCGTGTGGTGAAAGTGGACTGATTGCCCGCACTTTCCGTGCAGCTACCGAAGTGACTGTGACAGCCTTTCGCTGTTTCAAGCTTTAAGCCTTTCGATGCCAAGCGCCAGAAATATACACAAACAACGCGCTTGTCCAGAAGCAGAAAGGTCGCGAGCATCATGCGAAGGGAGGGATTACTCTTGTACGGGTTAGTCACGTCCTTGAGCAAAAAAGAAAAACCGAGGAGTGACAAGTCATTTTTAACGACGGGCTGTCGCTCTTATCGTTATCACAAATGACGACTTGCGCCAACGTACTGCGCTTTGTCGGGAAGCTGTTATGGTTCATTCTTTAGAAAGGGTATTTATTTTTTTCCGCAACGTAACTTACGTCATCGGGGCAGATTTTAAAACATAAAGGTCTTGTGTCAGGCGGTGGTACCTAGGTGACATGAACGCCCGAGAAAAATGGACTTGTACAGTCACTTTCTTTTTGAAGCGCTGATTAAAGAAGCATCGTCTCGATGCTGTTGATGAGCGAAAGAAATGTGCGTAACGCGATAACAATAGAACTTCGTACATGGTATAACAGCTTTAATCACCATATCAATAAACTTAATACCAGAGACACTCTCAGATGAACTTCGTACATAGGTACTATCCCGTTGGAAAGAAACGCGAACAGCGGATGGCCGAAGCATTTTAGTGCGCGCCGTCCCTAACAGATTGATCGCGCTGTGCGAACAGATTTTTGTTTCTGCTCTACTTCTCTTTTAGGATGAAAGTTGACGGCACTAATCAGTCCTAAAGAAACGCGAACCACGGAAAGCGTGGCTTTTGGCATATGCGAAGATATGGGTAATAATGCTTTGGCTGTCGCTACAGTCGGCGCCACCTTATCTTGTTCCGGCACTAGTTTGCGTTCCGACTTTTTACCAGAGACACGCTTTCCGCGGTTCGCGTTTCTTTTCTCGATAGTCAGTTTGCGCTGTCATCATTATGACCTCTTACGTAGGGTAAACGTTGGCGCACTTCATGTAATAATTCCAGTCAGCCTACTCACATATAGCGCATTACTAATCACATCTACCATGGCCTCGGCTACATCCCAAGAAGCAATTGCCTACCTATTTTGATTACTTAAGACTCGGTAGGCTTAAGGCAGGCCAAAATTCGAATAGGAATGCGTAGTATGGAATTAGTATGGAACCTACAGTGATCTAGAACGTATGCATTACACTCGTGTCTGTCCAGAATTGGACAGTAACATTCATTTACTCTGACTATTCATCTATCATCAGTGTTAATAAACTAAACGCATGCTTTGCCGATCTTTCCCCCCATCTAACCCCAAATTCAGCTGGGCGCAGGCTACCACCCTGCGTGTGCTACAAACAAATACGTACCCTTGACTCGCCCGCCTCCACCTTATATTCCCTGAAGTCTACAGTACACCCAACTGCCGGTGCTGTGGCACTCACCCGGCTACGCTTCCGCATATGCTGTGGGAGTGCCCAGCACAGTACAGACACATTAACACCACGACCCCCTCGTCGAGGTTGCGTGAGGCTCTGCGGAGCTCCGCCCTCGACGACCAAACCTGGGCGACCCAGCACGCCCGTGAGGTGGCGGCGAGGCAAGCCCTCGACGTCCCCTCATGGGAGGCTTAGGCCCGGCCATCATAAAGTGCTGGTTCTACAATAAATGTTTATTCCTCCTTCTGAGCTTCTATCGCTAGGTTTGCGTCGTGAAGTCGCCTGAGCTTGCACAAGTTCTACAATTCTTACTCTCCAATATCCCAACACCAAGAGATCGGCGCTTGTCATCACAAATAAGCTAAAAAGCAACCTCGCCGTCAGAACGTATAGCCAGCGTCAAAAGCTTTCGTACCCCGGAAGGTGACAGACAGACAGACAGACAAAGAACTTTAATGGAGGTCCTGAGAAGCTCTGTTGCCCCCTCTCAGGGAGGCGACGAAGCCGCGGGCCGCACCCACGTCGGGACGGGGAGACCAAGCTCCAGCGCCGCATCGTGGGCTCTCTGGACAGCCCAAAATTGGCGTGAATGGTCGGAGCTCCGAAGAGCAGAGCTCCACTCCTCTGCAGTGCATCGATGCGGGCCTCTCTGTAACGAGGGGCATCCCCAGAGCATGTGTTCCAAAGTACTACATTGTCCGCAGCTAGGGCAGTCTGCACTAAAGCAGTCTGGATTGATGTAGTGAAATAAATTCAGGTTGGGATATGATCCCGTCTGAAGCATGCGTAGTGTGACAGCGAGAGGTCTGGTTAGTGTCCCGTGTGGGAGAGGGTATAGTCTTCTACCAAGGTAGTAGTGTTTGGTAACCTCGTTGAAGGTGGAGAGAGTGTCACGGAACTCGACGAGCCTAGAATCGACGGAGCCTCGACTTGCAGTGGCGTCAGCGCGGAGGGTTAGTTCGCGCGCTTGGACGTGTGCGATGTCATTGAGGTTGCGGAGGGAGTCGAGTTGGGGTTCGAGATGGGCCGGGAACCACGTGATTGTATGTGGCTGGATGACTTTGCCTTTGAGAATTCGATGAGCTTCCTTGGCGATGGCACCAGAGGCAAATGCCCGAACCGCCGCCCTCGAGTTAGTAAATATTTCAGCTCTCTCATCGTCGAGAAGTGCAAGAGCTACCGCAGCCTGCTCTGCCCTAGCCGGGGTGCTGTCTTTGATGGAGGCCGCACAAGTGACGTGTCCGTCGTGATTGACTACCGTTGCGACGAAGTCCGATGTGTGCTCGTACTGGGCCGCGTCAACGAAAGTGACCGTGTGAGGCGAGGCTTTTATGCTCCGGAGCAATGCCACAGCCCTAGCTTTGCGCCTTCTCGCATTGTGTTGTGGATGCACTGTTTTGGGAAAAGGAGCAACCGTAAAGTTGTCCCGTAGGTAATCTGGCATTTCACATGTGCGTTCCATCGCTACAGTGGAGCCGATTCCTAAGACCGCGAGAATCTCCCTCCCAGCAGGGGTGCTAGAGAGTCGTGATACTTGAGCCGTTTTCTGAGCTTCGATGATTTCATGGAGTGTATTATGTACACCTAGTTGAAGAAGGCGGTCCGTGCTGGCGTTTATTGGTACTCCTATCACTTTTTTATGCTTTTACGGATGAGCGTGTCCAGCTTGTGCCTTTCAGAAGCGTACCACTTGTGCATTGCAGCCACGTAAATTATATGACTCATTAAGAATGCGTGGAATAGCCGTAGGAGATTGTCCTCCTTTAGACCGCTCCTCTTGTTGGAGATTATATTGATTAATCCAATCATGCACTCCGTCTTGGTCGTGATTTTTCTGAGCGTCGTGATGTTACCTCCGGTAGACTCGATGAACATTCCCAGCACCTTTAGGGTGTCGACCCTAGGAATGCTCGCCCCACTTTTGGTGTGTAGTTCTATGTCAACTTCGTCCAGGGGCTTCCAACCCCTGGGTTTAGGACCTTTGCGGACCGGTCTGTAGAGTAGTAGTTCAGACTTCGTTGTCGAGCATCGTAGGCCTGTGCCATCGAGGAAGGTTTCAGTACGGTCGACTGCTTCTTGTAGGCTCGATTCCACTTGCCCTTCGCTGCCGCCGGTGCACCAGATAGTGATGTCATCGGCGTATATCGTGTGGTGAAATCTTTCGATTCCCGACAGGGATACCGACAGTTGCCTGAGCGCTAGGTTGAACAACAAGGGCGATAGCACTGCTCCCTGAGGCGTGCCTTCTGATTTGTGGTCTCCAAGCTTTAACGTGGCTTTGCGGTTCTCCAGGAATGATCTTACGTAACCGTAACCGTGAAAGTTAAGATCCGAGATGGATTCCAGAATATGTCGGTGTGATATGTTGTCGAAGGCCTTCTCTAGGTCAAGCCCGAGAATTCCCCCGCACGTCTCTCGTACCTTGATCTATGATTTCAGTCTTGATTAATTTCATTGCATCTTGTGTCGAGAGGCCTGGTCGGAAGCCCACCATGTTGTAGGGAAGGAGACCGCTCCGTTCGACATGCTTAGAAATCCGATTGTGAATTACGTGTTCCGCTACCTTTCCTTCGCAGGATGTAAGGGAAATTGGTCTGAGGTTAGATAGGTTTGGAGCTTTGCCGGGCTTAGGAATGAGGATTACCAGAGCCTCTTTCCAACCTCGTGGGACTTCACCTGTTTGCCAGGCCTTGTTGATTTCTTCTGTAAGCCACGCTATGGAGTCGTCGTCAAGGTTTCTAAGAGCCTTATTGGTGATTTGATCAGGCCCTCGCGCGGACCTGGCATTGAGGCAGTGTAGGGCCTCCCTGACCTCGTAGACTTTGAAGGGGGCGTCCAACTCTGGGCACGAACCCCCCCTATACGTTGGGTAGTCGTCTGGGTTGCCCAAGCTCAGGGGGAGGTACCGACAAGCGAGGTTATCCAGGGCTTTCGACACGTCTTCTTGGCGAGTGGTCTCATGTACGATTCTCTCTAGTACTTTACTTTGGTTGGATCTAGCATTGGTTGTGTCGAGTAGGTGCTTGAGGAGATTCCACTTGGCGCCCACTCTCATTTGTCCGTTAACCGAATTGCATATTTCATCCCACTGCTGTTGGCTTAGTACCCGACAGTGCTCCTCAATGGCTTTGTTAAGCTCTGCGATCTTTTTTCTAAGCCGCCGATTGAGCCTTTGCCCTTTCCACCTGTTCAGTAGCGATGTTTTTGCTTCGAGTAGGTGTGCCAGCCGACTATCCACCCGGTCGACTTCGAGGTTGGTCTGTATCTTCCTAGTCGCCGCTTTAATATCTGCCCTGAGCTGCTCGGTCCATTGATCCAGGTTAACTATCGTGCTCTGTTGCTCTTGCTGGCAGCGCGTTTTCCGGATTTTTCTAAAGGCTTCCCAGTCAGTAAACACAAATTCACGTAAAGGTTTGCATCCAACCTCTAGGGTTGTGACCAGAATGTTATGATCACTTCCTAGATTCTCGTTGAGATTGGTCCAGGAGGCCGATTTGAAGCCCCTGACGAAGCACAGGTCGGGAGTAGTGTCGCGCGTACAGGAGTTTCCGGTTCTTGTGGGGAACGCCGGATCTGTGAGAAGGAGGAGGTTGTGGTTGGTTGTGACCTGCCACAAGTCTATCCCTTTGAGGCGGGACTGGGGATTGCCCCACGCTTGGTGCGGGGCGTTGCAGTCCCCTGCCACCAGTAACGGACACGCCTTGGCCCGGCTCACTGCCTTATTGATGATGTTGGTAAATCTCTGTGTATGATCGTTGGGCGAGCTGTACATGTTGAGGATGAAGATGCTCTCTTTGAGGTACCTCCCAGGAATAATTTCAATGAGCAAATGCTCGACCTTGTTGGAGTTACAGCCAATGTCGTGTACGATAAAAGTGAATTGATTGGCTGCGATGGTACTGATGCCTCGTTTTCCTACCTCCTGACATGTGTGTGTTGTATAGCCGGGTATTGACACCGTGTTTATGAGGGTTTCCTGTAGTAGAATGACGTGTGGCTTTTTTACTGTGGACCGAATGAACTGTTGGAGGACATTCCTTTTTGGTTGGAAGCCTCTGCAGTTCCGGAAGGTGAAAAAATATTTATATTTCTACGCCTTAGGCACGCATCGTGGTATTCGGATTTACAGCGTATACTGGTCTAGAGTAAATAAAACAAAGTTTTTGATAGCTTTACTGGCTGTGGGCGTAGCTGCGTTGAAAATGAACTTATTCACAGAACCTCGGCCGCGTAAACTTTTGATGGCGACTGTGTGATTGAACGCCTGCATTTTCTTTATTCTGCACACAATTTTTTTATGAATGGCCTTCCAGCCAACGTCATGCAGTGCTTACACCTGGTTAATTTTCAAGACAGCCATCTCAGACATGACCTATTAAGTAGAAAAACTGTATTACTATTATGTAGTACTAACTATTATGTAGTAGGTCATTATTATCACCAATCAGGTGTAATAAATATGTAAACAAATAAAGGATAATACCATATTGCCCATGAAATTTTACTCTAATCTCAGCACTACTTCAAAGCTTCGCATGTTTGTCTTGTATACGTCCCTATGCTTTCTAGGAAACTGAAAGGGAGAAATTCAAGGGTGAAATTGACATCTCTTGTGGCACCATGGCAGAAAAGGGAAGGTGTGGCTTAGTGGGCCCATATGAAACGATCAGCTGTGATTGTGCTACCCACGCACAAGGAACGACACTTTTGTATTATATTTGCAGGCACTAAAATGATACATGGTGTCAGTGGACGCTGGCGTGATCATGACAATACCACCGTACCGATATGGGTCATAAACGATTCTAATAAGGGAACATTTCTGCAAACCCTCACGGTCCTTTCTCATGTTTCTTCAATTGTTCAAACACGTTATATTTAGGGTAGGAAAATATTCTCACAGAATTACTGAAGAATTACTGAAGAATAGAGTAAGTTAAGAACAGAACAGCAGAATGCGATAGCAACTTTGGTGATTGTAGCGGAAAACAATGTCTTCTTGCAACACTTTGTGGGCATAACTCAAAAAGAGTGTGGTCTGTGATTGGAATTGTTCTCTATTTTTACACGACAAAGTACATTAACACGTCCCGGTGTCTTTTCGCACAATTTCCAATACTCCTCTGCGTACGTCGTGGTAAAAGGATATGAAGACCTTTAGTATTTCGGGAATTTCGTGAAGGTATATGGGAATGGTTCAAATGATAATACACGTGCGCTGCATATTGAGGATAGCATGTTTATGTTTCGAGGTATTGGTTTGTACTAAGCAAGAAAGCTTGTGAAATAATTCGGACTGCCTTCATTTGCACCGAAGATCCGGTACGCAAAAATTCTGCTTTGATATAATGCAAATATACTCAGTCAAATAGCTTCTGTATTCCTTTGTAAGAATACTACGTCTGGGGCTGCAGCCAAGTTTTCTACTTCGCCGTCTTTTAATTGCACACACGGGACGCTATTTTTGTGGTACGTTTCAGGCTGAACAAAAGTCGCTCAAACACGCCTTTCCATGACATAGCTGAATAGGCAAAAATATTTCTTAGTAATGTCTTCATAAATGTTTGCCTTAAGAAAGAACTGAACTTTGAAAACACGTAACCTGGGTTTATTGTCTAAAATACATTACACCTAAAGTGCAAAAGAAATTTGGAAGCACGTTCGCATGTTCACGAAATCAGTCAGCTATTTTTTTAGGAAGACGTTGGTACAGTAGAAAGAAACGAAACAAGAACCGTAACAAAATGACCTGCGTTTCGGAATATGCCATCTGGCGGGAAACCGCCAAACTAAGCAGCGACAAAGTGATAAAAAAAATAGCGGTGCTGCTGGCTTCGAACCTGCGAACTGACAATCGTGGTATCAGTGACCCTAATCTGTGGTCGCGCAGAACGCTCGGCTATCGGTTCGACGTGCTGCTGGAGGCAAAAACTAGGTTTATATACGTACCACAATAAATTCTGCGACCTTGTTATGAAAACTGCGATATTGGAACGACTTTTTTGCCATTTCAAGAGTTGCTGCTGCAACTAGCTGAAAGCCGAGTCATTGAAGTTGATAAATCCCCGGTAATACGTCGATCGATGCAATAGGCTCATCGCAAATTGCTTTTTACTGCCGAAAAAAGCCTCCAAAATTTGGCCTTTTCCATAGACTCCCATACTTCGAACTTCCCCCGCAATTTGGAACGGGTTTTCTGTCGTAAGTAATGGTACCGCTTGCATGAGATGTCGGGCTATGCTCCTAGAGCATATTTCCACAGTAATATTTTGAAAGATGGCTTCTATGATTAGTTATTTGGGAAAAACGACGCTCTCCCATAGAAAATGCGCATGTTTTCAGAGGCGGCCGCTAGAGGCGCTGTTCGGCGATGTCCCAGATTCCTGGTATTGTTACCTGTCACCCGCTATTCGGCAGGCGATCGAAGCAGAAATTGCCGACGCTGTGCCAGTGTCCCCTCAGTCGCATCCGGTAGCTGCTCCTCTCACGTACGCCGACGTCGTCGCACGGCCTCGAACGCACCCTGCATTCACACCGCGTCAACCACTGCACGCATCACAATCCCGGGGGCGATTGTGATGAAGAAGACGTCCAACATGTTCTGCAGATGATGCACACCACCAGCAGTAGCAGCATCGTGATCGCTCCGCAAAAGACGACGCCGAAGTTACCGCTAAGAGCGCCGCCCGACGGAACTGTTTAGCCGCGCGTTCTGTGCCAGTCTATCCGAAGGACCTACATCTACGCCTGCATCAATAAACCTCATTTCACGTGGAACACTCGGTGCGTGTAAATGGCACACGTCACGGGGTCATTGTTGCCAAGTTCCACGCGCTGCATGCAGTTTAGCTCTTCAACCGCTCGCGCCACACCTTCGGGTCCCACTCGCCACTGCTCCAGCGTGTCGAGGAGCCTGTCCCTCGACATTGGTGTGTCATTGGTGTGGGTGTGGGTGTAGCTCCGGAGGTTCATGACTCTTCCGCGAAAATTCGCCCATTACATCATCATGAAAGACGTGAGAACCAGTGTGTGAGGTTATATAAGAACTTTTATTCATTTTCTTAGAAGGGTGACGACGACCAATGCGTGCGCAGGATTATCGTTATAGTGCCGGACGGTTAGGCAGAAGAGACGTCGGCCACCACTAAAGTGCCTTAACGCAAAGCGAGGATTCCACAAAGGGCTCCACCGCCTTGTCTTCCATATGGCGCAGCGACTCCGAGTGAAAGAGGAAGCGCTCCAAGAGCGAGCGAATTTTATAGCTCTCACCCTAGAGGTCTACCATCGCACTGCTTCGAAACATCTCGAACGATCGCCTCCATCCAATGATCTAGTGATCGCTCATCACACTATGCGCTCCCATACATCTGAATGGAGCGAGCGCCACCAACGCCATCTAGTGATCACTTCACGAACTAGACGAGGTGGCTACGACGGAGGAGAGACTGACCCACGACGTAAGGAGCTTCGCCCCTAAAAGTTTAACACTCAAAACCACTCAAATGGGTTCGGACGTGGGTAGTAAGTGAAAGAAACGCTACAGGATGCCGGTAGAAGTAATAGTCATGAGCATGACTCAGCAAAAGTGACAGTGAGTCACCGAAAAAAGATTCACACTTAAAACCACTGGAATGGGTTCGGACGTGGGCACTAAGTGAAGGGAACACTAAAAAATGATGGTAGAAATTATAGTCATGAGCATGACTCAGCAGAAATGACAATGACTCAGCGAAAAAGATAGGCTAAGACTCGTGACATCATACAGACCAATATCACTAACTAACTGTGATTATAAAATGTATCAGTTTCGCCCAAACGGCGAAGCAATGAATGCGGTAGCAACACAGCAATGTCATACGAAGTAACGTGAGCGGCTTTGGTAGCAATATGAATTGTAGTAAACATGAGCTGATTAAGTAAGCAGGTGTGCTGCGGCGTAAGTAGACCGACATGAAGAGAGACTCGATGACCACGAGAAGGCGCGTGTGAAACGGTGGTGTTGATGAGAAGCGCTGCCCGCGGGCAGCGCGTGCGAAGGGACACACCTGTAGCGCTTTACTGCCGATCCGGGCAGCATTACATGTGTAGCGTGCGTTGGAAAATGTGGCCCGACTATTACTAACTGTGGTGTGAGCGCGCACAAACAAACATGAATAGATCACACTGAATGACTGCAGACAACGACTGTCAAAACGCTGGCAGCAAGCGCATATACGCCGCAGCGGGCGAAGGTACGTGCGGTCTATCGCTTCAACGGAAACTGAGCGGCGAATGCACAGCCCATAAAGGTCAGAGCCGTGTGGAGATAGGAGGCGGTGCGAGCGAGCGACGAGCGCGGTTGTTGGCAGAGTAGAAATGCGCCCCCCCCCGCTCCCTCCGCGGCGCTCGCTTCCCGCTTCCTTGCTTGCGCGTGGAAGATTGAGTGCGTTCGCTCTCCGTGCGTTCGCTCTCCTCTTCCGCTCGGGCATACGGCGCGCGGCGTTGATTTTATCTATACGGAACCTCACGGCGACGGCGACGACGACGACGACGGCGACGCCGACGGCCGAAATACGGTGGAAGTGTCCATATAATTGCTATCGCAATAAAAATCATTAACACTGAAAAACACTGAAATGGGTTCGGACGTGGGTACTAAGTGAAGGAAACACTAAAGGATGTTGGTAGAAGTCATAGGCACGAGTATGACTAAGGCTTTCGCCCTAATGTCTCTTAGATGTAGCTAAAGGGACTCCTGAGGACTCATGACATGAATGTCGTGACATGCATGTCACGTAGGTCATGAAAGAGCCACCTATGTCTTGGTGCTCTCATGGTCGCTTCGTGAACTTGGTAGGCTCCCCGCTCACTGCTTTGCACAACATCGGTTCCCACAGAGCGTGGGATCTGCCGGTTTTATATTGTTACGGGGTAACGTTTATTTAGGGAGTGAGTATGGCTATATCCAAGGTTTGGACAAGCAGCAGCGACGGATGCAAGGCTGTCGCGCGCCTCTGGCCACTTCGTCGCCGTCGTCTTCGTCCGACCGACAGTAGCAGCCCCTTCACTGTCTCGTGGCAATATATATATATATATATATATATATATATATATATATATATATATTGTCAGACAAGCTTTAGGCAGTCAACCTCTTCTTTATTCTATCGAGTGAAATCCCCACCACCAGACCCCAAAAGGGTGATGATGAGAATGTACAGATGCGAATATGAAGCGTATGAATAATGCTCACACAAATTTCCCCGAGCGCGCAAGCAGCCAGCCAGGCCGCGACTTAGTCAGGAGGGAGGCGCGGAACTAATCGTTTTAGACGCGAAATGTGAACGATCTCCGAACCACGATAACGATGGTCCTAAGAAACTTCGACTGGGGTAACACGATAGTTGACTGGGGATGTTTGTTCATTAATAATGTAGGGGCCAAGGAATAGCGATTCAAACTTCTCACACAAACCGGGTGTACGAATGGGCGTCCAAAGGAGCACTTTATCTCCAGGACGAAAGGTGACGTCTCGACGAGAGATGTCGTAACGTTGCTTGCGGTCTTGGTGACTGACTTCTGTGTTGAATCGAGCACGGTCACGACATTCGTGAAGTCGCGAGACGAAATGTTCGGGTATACTGTCCGAGGTGTAAGTTGGGGCAGTTAAGAAAGCGGCGTCGACGGTGAATGTCGGCGAACGGCCGTAAACTAGGTAAAAAGGTGAGTAACCTGTAGTTCGTTGGATAGCAGTGTTGTGAGCAAACGTCATAAACGGTAAAGGTTTGTCCCAGTTGTCGTGGCTTGGCCCGATATACATTGATATCATATCTGTTAGCGTGCGATGAAATCGCTCTGTTAAGCCATTTGTTTGAGGATGGTATGCGGATGTCGTCTTATGAACTGTGCCACAAGCGCTGAGTACTTCTTCGATCATTTGTGACATGAAAGTCTTGCCGCGATCACTCAACAGTACACGAGGTGCACCATGACACAGCACAATGGCATCCAGAAAGAAGTTGGCAACGTCTGAGGCCGAACTAGAGCGTAGAGGTGCGGTCTCTGCATACCGTGTGAGGTGGTCGACAGCTGTCACGATCCATCGATGACCTGCTGGCGTTATGGGCAGAGGTCCGACCAGGTCGATTCCAACGATGGCAAAAGGTGTCTCGGGACATGGTATGGGCTGTAAAAGGCCAGGAGGTCGGTCGTTTCCGCCGTTGACACTGGACGCAAGAAGCGACGTACTTGGCCACAAAGGTGCACATGCCCGGTCAAAAGAAACGGCTCCTAACGCGGTGGTATGTTTTGTGGAAACCCTAATGGCCAGCGGATGGGTCGTCGTGAAAGGCTTCAAGGATCTGTGTGCGCATCGAACGTGGAACAACAGGTACCCAGCGGTGGCCGTCGGTGTTGTAAATGTAGCGGTGCAGCACATGGCTGTCGAGCTTAAATAGTCGCAGTTGTCGACGTAATCGGGCATTCGGTGCAGAAATAGTACCGCACAGGCGTTGGATGATGCTGCTGCAGTAGGGATCAGAACGTTGACACGAGGCGAACTGAGTTCCGCGATTAGAAAATGGCGTGTCAGTAACCGCTAGAGGTAATGACGTAAGTGGAGACTTAGTCTCATTATCAAGTGGCGAGCAATGGAGAGACGGGCTCGAAGATAATAGTGGCAGGGGGCAGCGAGACAGAGCGTCGGCATCTTGATGCTTTTTCCCAGACTTGTAGACAACGTGAAAATCGTACTCTTGTAATCGGACCACCCAGCGACCAAGGCGTCCAGACAAATTTTTCATTGACGACAACCAGCATAAGGCATGGTGGTCGGTTATGACTGTGAAGTAGCGTCCATAAATATATGGTCGAAACGTTCGTATTGCCCAAACTACTGCGAGGCATTCCTGCTCTGTTATCGAGTAGTTATTTTCGGCAGCCGTTAATGCGCGACTAGCATAAGCGACAACTCTCTCTCATGTGGTGGTATCACGCTGTAGAACGACAGCATCGATCCCATGGCCACTAGCATCGGTGTGCAAACAAGTTGGTGCGTTCTCATCGAAGTGACAGAGGCCATGCTCGGTTGTTGAGGCTTGCTTGAGGACTTGGAAAGAAAGTTCGCAGTCGTCTGTCCAAGTGAGAGCAGTGCCCGACGTCAGCAACTTGTGCAGCGGCGACGCCATGGCAGCAAAATGACTGAGGAAGCGACGGAAGTAGGATGCCGGGCCCAAGTAGCTTCTTAATTGTTTTTGTTTTTCGGGGCGAGGGAAGCGAAGCACGGAAGCAATCTTGTCGGGATCTGGTCGAACGTCATCTTTACTGATAAGGTGGTTCAACACTTTGATGTTCTTTCGGGCAAAATGGCATTTATTTGTGTTGAATTGGAGTCCAGCGTTGGAAATGCATGTGAAAACATCGTCCAAACGCTCAAGGTGCTGACGAAAAGTTGAAGAAAAAATAAGGATGTCATCTAAATAACACAGACATGTCTTTCACTTAACGCCGTGTAAAACTGCATCCATCATGCTTTCAAAAATGTTGCAGGAGCATTACATAAACCGAAGGGCATGATGTTGAATTCGTAAAGTCTATCTGGCGTTGCAAAGGCTGTATTGTCCTTGTCCGCTTCGTCCATGGGTATTTGCCAGTACCCGGATAGGAGGTCTAGACTTGAGAAATCGCAGTCGAGAACACAATCGAGAACACAAGTCAGTACTAATAACCGAAAGCGATGCACCCGTGTCAACCAAGGCTTCAGTCCGTATACCTTCAACAAACACCACAAGTACATTTGACGGGCGCGCCGGAGGAGTTTCACATTGTCCACTCGACGCAGCTTTTCCTCCTGAAACTGCACAATTTAGATTGCCCGGCGGTGATCGGAGGACGAAGTAGGCGGTCGAAGAGGGGAAGAGGAGCGCCGCATCGGAGATGGAGAGCGACGGCGCGGGAAACGCAATGAACCGGCAGTGATGAATTCCTGCGGAGATGGGGAACGTCGCGGATAATAATCGTAGTAAGAACGGCGCCGTTGTGGTATAGGGCCAGAAAACTCATCCCTCTCAAACCCGTTGCGTCATGAGTCGCGCGAGATGGCGGTTCGGAGGGAACCAAGGAGGGACGGCGTGCCCACTACTCACCCAGCGATAGAGGGACGTGTCGACCCCCTCCCGAGACCCGTAGGCATGCCATTGGCTTTTGGCAATGGCGTAAAAACGGTGGCGAATTGTTCGAAAGGAAGCGGCACAGGGCCGAACCATTCCAGTCGAACGAGCAGACGACGAAGCCATGTCTGCAAGCTCGTTACCCGCCACCCCCGGTGCCCCGGGACATGATACAGAAGGATACGGCGGCCGCCGGCGCTCAAGGCATGCAGTGCACGCTTCATGTGTCGTACGCGTGCTTCTGTAGTAGAGAGACAGGAAAGCGAGGTGAGGAGCGACAAGCAGTCAGTATACAAGTATACCGGAGCCGTGCCACGCACAGATGCCGCGTACGCAAGCGCCTCCGACATGGCACACACCTCAGTGGCCTACGCACTGGAGGCCTCCAACAAGCAAAATTTCCGAACCACAGCCAGGCGACCAGTCGGTTCGAACGCAACAAAAGCCGCGCCGGCCGTACTGTTGCAGAAGGAGCCATCCGTATAAATATGATGCGCCCGCGTGCGAGCAAGCTGTGCCGCCTGAAGAGGTGTTAATCGCATGAATGTAAAGCGGTACTTCTCACACGGGTTCTCGTTCCATTGAGCACAGGGATATTCGACCTGGGCCGGATAAATGGTTGTGGGGCCGTAATGAGTAACTTGCCGCAGAGTGAAAATGGAGAATTCCGCAGCGAGGCGGTCCAACTCCACGGTAAGAGGGGGACAATTAGCCAGGATGTGAAGGGCCGACGTACGGGTGGTATGATAGGCACCAGTAATCGCGATCAGTATCGATCGTTGCACGGAGTGTACCCGAGCAACGAGGTGAACCGACGGAAAAGGGGGCCACCAGACGGACGACGCATATGCAACTGCAGGCAGCAGAACCTGTCTGTACAACCGCCGAATAGTAGCGGGAGGAAGGGAGTAATGCAAACGGAAGAAATTTAGCAATCGGGATACCAATATCTCGGCTTTAGTTTTAATGTACTCAACATGGGCAAAGAAGTTAAGCCGATCGTCAAAGACCACACCGAGCAGTTTAATGTGATCCTTGTGTTGAAGAAAGACGCCGTCCAAACGAATAGACGGACGTCGTTTTGACGTTCCAATATGCCCATTGTTGAAGAAAACAAAAAAAAAGATTTTTGAGAACTCATTTTAACCTTGTACTGTGCTGCCCAATTACAGATCAAGGTGAGGACAGATTCTGCTAAAGCCTCCAGCTGCAGAGGCGAGGTGCCAGATAGTAAGATAATTGTGTCGTCGGCGTACGCCTGAACATGAACGCCGGCGGGGAAGTGAAGGTCCAGGAGGGAGTGGATGATGATGTTCCACAGTAAAGGACTAATGGGCGAACCCTGCGGGCTGCCTATGGAAGGGCATGCCGACACCTCCCCTGCACTGGACCGGTACACCACCCTCCGGCCCGACAGAAAGGACCGAAGCATATGGTAAAGGTTGGCAGGGCAGTGGTGCTTACTCAAAAAGAACAAGACAGCGGCATGCCACACGCTTTCGAAAGCGCCGGTGAAGTCCAGCGAAATTAACACTGCCGGGGTCTTCGCAGTTTTAAGCGAAAACAGGCGTTGCCGTAAGGCATAAAGGGCGAGAGAGGCGCTCCGCGAATGAGTGAATCCAAATTGGTGGGGATGAATGAGATTTCGGGAGCAGAGAAAGTAGTATAGCCGCGAATTGAGAAGACGTTCAAGAATTTTGCCAAATAGGGAATTCATCCCAATGGGGCGGTAGGCCGAAGGTTGATCAGGGGGATGGTCAGGTTTGGGAATGAAGCTGATTCTGCCCGCCTTCCAACATGAGGAAAAATGACCCAAAGTGAGGGCTGCATTGAAAATACGGAGAAAAAATTGGGGTTTAAGGCGGAACAGGTTCCTAATAAACATGGTGGTAAGCCCGTCCAGCCCCGGCGCCGCGCGAGGGTTGCCCAAAAAACAGCATGCTCCACCTCCGTGAGCGTGAAGGAAAAGTCGTCAGCAGTGCAAGAGTACGGAGCGTCGACGACACATCGCACGCGACGATGAAAGTCGCTGTCCTCAGCAGGATCACCGACGCCGACATGCACTCGTAAGAGCAATGCGGCAGAGCTGAGAACCGAAGATGTCAGATGTCCATCCGACTGAAGAAGTGGGGGCAGATGCGTCGGTGGCGACAGCTTGGCAAACGCCAGCTTAAAAGGCTCACCGAAAAGATTACGAGTCGTAAGCTCCTGGCACAGGGACCTGTCAAACGTGTCTTTGGCGTGTCGGATATTACGCTTGTAACAGGCAAATGCGCGAGCATATTGTACCCTGAACACCTCGCGCAGATCAGGATCTCGCGCCCGTTGGAGCCGTCGGCGCATAGCGCGCACCCTCGACCGCTCAAGCCAGTTGTGGCGTCAACCACGCGTTGCCTGGAGGAGCATGCGGCTTGACCGCGCGTAGGTTGTGTTTGTGAAGAGCATCATAAATACGATAAAATTGCTCCAATACGATGTCAAGGGCCATGTTCGAGGAGAACCGACACCCAATGACGCGGTCAAACCACACGGAGTGGTATAACGAGTCCAGGATCCGGGCACGCGCGAAGTTAGTCATACGTTTCTGCCTCACGCCAGTCATGCCCGAGAATGAAAATTCGATGTATCTGTGGTCGGATAGCGTGTCGGAATCCGACACCGACCATACAAACCCGGCACGCGTCAATGGAATAGACGCCAACGACACGTCAATCCAGGAGCTCGCATAACGTGTATCAAAAGTCGGAGGAGAGTCCGGACTATTGAGAACGTGCAGTTCATTGGCACAGGCAAACTGGACAAGCTGAACCCCACGTACATCACTGGAAGCAGGACCCCAAAGTGGGTGCTTCGCGTTAAAATCGCCGGCAAGGATGAAATGGCGCGACGGGAAACGCGAGAAGCACTGGGCCAGTTCGTCAAGAATCGGGTCCAGCGGGCGATGAGGCGGAGCATACGTCGCTACAAGTATAAAGGAGTGCCCCGCACCCTCGCAACTGACGGCAACCACCAGCTGCGAGAGGTACAGAGGAAAAAGATGAAAGCCGGGAGCGCGAGCAAGTAACATCACTCGCGGGCGCACCGGTGCATGAAAGGTGGTAAACGAGAGAGGCACGTTCGGGATCCTGTCCGCGCACGTGTATGGGTCAGACACAAAGGCGAAGGCAAAGCCTCCGCGTGTCATATGCTCCACAAGGAGCTTCGTCGCGTCGCGAGTATGGTCCATGTTTGCTTGTAAGAATTTCATCCCTATAAAACTAGCCATGGTGGAATGCGATCCGGCGAGGCCAGAAACGAACGCCGAAAAACAGAGACCCACTCTCGTGATTGTGCTCTGGTACTACAGCACACACCCACACCCCGGGAAGGAGGGGGCGCCAAAAAGAAAAAAACCCAGTAGTAGGCAGAACGTGTAAAACAAGATGAAAGTGAAGAAACGAACAAGGAAACGCGGCTTTCGAAAGTTAAGGAACAGGCGCGGCGGTCCCTAGTGCGCGCTCGACCCCGGCGAAGGAGCGTACCGGCCCGCGCATCCGCGAACGGCGCCCCTCGCTCCAAACGCACCGAGACTGCCACGCGGCACCCCTGTTGCGAAGTAGGTAGCGTTATCCATAGTCGGTTCGCGCGCGCAAACGAGCAACTCTGCCGACCAGGATAGGACATAATTTATCGCCAGTGGGGTGCGCGCCATGATTGCCCGCCTTGCGGCACTCATTGCAGGTCTGCCATCACAGATGGCAGGTCTGTGCCTGCTGTACGAGCAGGTGATTACGGCCCTCCCTGTGACAATCGCGCTGCCTCCACCACACCATCGACCAGCGGATGTCCACATCTCTCTCAATGGAGGGCATAAACGACATACACCAGCTGCAGCACTGCAACAGGCTGCAGCCTGCAAACTCCACGAGCATCTGGAAGGAATTCTGCTGGTCTACACAGATGGATCAGTCCTGGCGAACGGATCGGCCGCTGCAGCCTGCACCATCCCGGCTAGGGCGGTCAACAGACAATGTCGGATCCCCTTCGCCGCGTGCTCCACCGCGGCAGAACTAGCGGGGATCCATCTAGCTGCCGATGTCCTGACTGAGGACCCTCCTGGGCAACCAGTGGCAGTGCTCTACGACTCAAAGTCAGCGCTCCAGAGCATAATCAACCACCGCCGATCAGGGCTGATGGGGGCCCTGCTCAGCTCAAAGTTCTCGGCATTGCCTGCCGCGGGGGTCACCATCTCATTTCATTCGCTGCCTTCGCATGTGGGAATAGCCGGTAATGAGGCAGCGGATACCCTCGCCAAAACCGCCCACCATCCTGAAGTGCCGCTCACACGAGCAGTCTCTTCCGCGGATTTTGCAAGGCAGCGCCTGAAAAAAACTGCTCACAACTGTCCACCCGGATGCCAGAGTGGCAAATGGCAACGTTCCCCCCAGGCCACTTCCAGAGTGTGGCCTTACCAGAAGAGAGAAGAGAGAAATAACTTTATTAATGAAAAATAGGGTTAAGGGGGCCGGAGGGTGGGTCCTTAGTCCAGGACTCCAGTGGCCACCGCCACGCGCCGTGCCTGGTCGAGGAGGCTCAATTGAGTCTCCAGGTCAGTCCGGGCGAGGATGGCTGCCCAAGGCTCCCTAAAGTAATTTTGTGCTAAACGGGGTGAATTTGAATTTTGGGGTCGTGATTGGCACTCCCATGTCACATGGGGCAAGGATGGCCTCCCCCCACACTAGGGGCATTGACTGGCATATCTGGTTGGCCTGATGACATGCCATCACCCCAGATGTGGGTAGGTGTTTGTCTGGATTTTTCTGTATAGCCGAACCTCCTGCACTGTTAATTGCGGGCTTGGCGCGGCGAGTTCTTGGCGAGAACGACGTTGATGTTCTAAGACATCGCATGCTAGTATTTGATTGTTATTTCTGATTGGGGTGTCATTCCTTGCTCGGATTGAAGTCTCGCAAGCAAGAGTGTCTGCCCCTGTGTTACCAGTGACACCAACATGTCCCGGACACCATACAATGTGATGTTCTTGTCTTAGTCGATCGCCCAAGATGTTAAGGGCGATCCTAGGGATTCTTCCGTGGAGGAAGAGTCGACAGGCCGCCTGGGAGTCCGTAAGGACGTAGGCGGGCCTGTCTTCTCCCTCCCGTGTCTTTATTGCCAGGGCCACTGCAGCCGCCTCCGCTGTGCTGGTGCAGGCTGGGCGGACTGAAGCTGTTGTTATGGTTCTTGGAATACCGGAGGGTCCCGAAGCAGCCACGATAACGTGTCCCTTAATGTTCCGTGCTGCGTCTGTGTATATTGTGTCGGAATTATTGCCGAATCGTTTTTCTAATTGTTTGGCTCGGGCATTACGCCTGCCTGAATGATATTTTGGGTTCATTTTTTGGGGGATGGGGAGAGCTCTAATTTTTCTCGCATCTCCCTCGATACGTCCACTAGTTCGCTGCTGCAGTATTGTGGGTTGATCGGGTATCCCAGCTCTTCTAGGACCTTCCTGCCCGCCTGTGACATATTAAGGCGTTCACGTTGTGTGACCATTGTCATTGCTTTGAGTTCTTCAAAGATGTTGTACACCCCAAGAGCCTCGAGCCTCTCCGTGGTTGTCCCCAGTGGTAGACCCAGGGCGGCCTTATACGCCGTGCGTATTAGGATGTCTGCCTGCTCTGTCTCTTTACGGTTAAGCTCGTGATACGGGAGGCTGTAGGTAATTCTGCTTATTGCAAAAGCTTGAACTAGTCTTAATGCGTCTGATTCGCTTAGTCCTCTCCCGTTCCGCGTAATTCTTCCTATCATTCGCGTGATTTGTTTTACTGAATTCTTTGAGTGTGTTTAGGGTATGGTCTGATCTAGTATTGTGTTGTATCCACAGCCCTAAAATCCTCACTTTTTGGGATTCTTTAAGTGTCGAGTCTCCAAGGTTCAGTTCAGCTTTTTCAGTTTTGTTGTAATATTTTCCGTGCACCGTAATGCATTCTGATTTTTCAGGAGCAGGTTTCATTCCGTTCTCAGTGGCGAAATCGTGCACTATGTTTATGGCGTTTTGAAGAGCTTGTTATTTTGTTCCGATTGAGCCTTTTGTCGCCCAAAGAGTAATGTCATCCGCATAAAGGGCAAAATGCAGATTTGGACACTTTTCCAGCCTATGGGCTAGATTATTCATCCCCAAGTTGAACAGTAGGGGTGAGAGCATGGCTCCTTGTGGTGTGCCCCTATTTGGCATATTGAAAGAGCCGGATCGGGTTTCTCCTATGCCGATAGTAGCAGTTCTATTCCCCAAGAAAGATTTGACATATTTGTAAGTCTTTTCACCGCACCTGGTTTTCTCAAGTTCTTTCAATATTAGTTCGTGCGCGATGGTATCGAATGCGCTTTTGAGGTCTCGGGCCGCTAATAATGTTCACTACCTGTTGGAATGTGGCTCAGTACCTCTTCCTTCAGTCTAAGGAATACATTTTGTGTCGATAAGTGAGGCCTGAAGCCATACATATAGTTTGACAAGAGGTTATTGTCTTCTATATAGTTTCTAAGTCTTGTGTGGATGACTCGCTCAAAAAATTTTCCCAGGCAAGACGTGAGTGAGATGGGCCTGAGGTTTTGTATGTTACGAGCCTTGCCGGGTTTAGGTATCAAAATTATTTCTGCCTCTTTCCACTGCTCTGGAATTTTCCCGGTTGGCCATACCTCTCTGTGAAAGTATTCAGTTAGTTTCTTAATTTGTTCATGATTTATGTTCCGTAGCATTGCATTAGTTAACCGATCCTTTCCAGGCGCTGTATTTTTCTTAGCTGCCTGGGCTGCTGCGAAAAGCTCTGCTTCCGTTATGGGGGCGTCCAAAATTTCGTTCGGGGGCCCATCGTATGCTTTCGAGTATGACTGAAAAATTGGTTCCCTTATGTATCTTTCTTTCAGTTTGGCTATGAGTTCGCCTTCTGTTCCCTGGAATTCTCCCACTATTTTTGCAAGGGCGCGTGACGATTCTGATTTTGTTGCTGCTCGGTCTAACATACTTCTAAGTATGTTCCAGGTTTTCTTTGTGGCGAGGTTTCCCCTTAGGAAATCACTGAGCTGCAGCCAATTTTCTGTTTCTAGTTTCTGCGCGTAATCATTTGCTTCTTGTGCAATTACCTCTATTCCTGCTCTGAGTTTTCTGTTAAGCCTTTGACGCTTCCAGCATTTTGTGAGGCCTTTTCGGCAGTCCCATAAGTGTAATAAATGTGGGTCTACAGCGGGGTGTTCCACCGTCAGAGTGATGCTCTTGGAGTTAGTCGAGTGTGCTGTTCGCACTTCTTCCGAGCACTGGATCTTCTATCTGCCCTTCTGCAAACAGATACTTTCTAAATTTTTCCCAATCGGTTATGTTGGCTGTTCCAAGCTGTCTACGGATTTTTGGTGACGAGGTTGATAGACTGATCATATAATGGTCACTGCCTAGTGTTTCATCTAGGTTCTTCCAAGACGCTGCCTCTATGTTTTTGGTAAACGTCAGATCGGGGTAAGTGTCTAAACTCACACTGTTCCCCAGTCTAGTAGGCGCTAGCGGCAGCGTTTCTAGTTTTAGGTCGAACTTGTCCGCGACCTGCACCAGCCTGGTGCCCTTTGCCGAATCCCTTACGTATCCCCAATGCGAGTGGGGTGCATTGAAGTCACCGGCAACAATTAATTTATCTTTGTGATTCATTTTACCAATTGTTCATTCAATGATGTTCTCAAAATCTGTGCCTTTTTCTTTGGGGGGGGGGCTGTATATATTAACAATGAAAAATTTAGGTTTCTCCCTCTTTTTCGTGTGAATTTCAATAATTTGGTGATGAGTTGAGCCTTCAAGGGGCCTTACCAGAAGGGAACGCGCAACGCTGCTTCGACTGCGCACGGGCTGTGTCTAGACGGCGGCGCGGCTGCACGCCAAGGGACGCTCCACCTCACCGGCCTGCGAACGTTGCGGCAACCCCGAGACCCTCGAGCACCTTCTCTGTGCTTGCCCAGCGCTGGCACAGGACCGCTCAAGGGTCATCACTGCCTACAGACAACAGGGTCTACCCGCTGCAACAACCAGCGACCTCCTGTTCCCGTCGCCTCCCCACCTCCGAGCTCTCCATAGCCTTTTGGAGTTTGTGCAACTGAACGGAATCACCACCCATCACTAGCGCTCGCCCCCAACAGGCCACCGCCTCCATCACCAGCCTCTTCCATGATCAGATGAGACTCTTGCTGCTTCTCCTTCGCTTCCCTTCCTTTCAACATCTTGATCTCCTTTTCCCCCTTCCCCTGACGCTGCGCCGTGCTCCCTATTGGGCAGCAGAAATAAGCGTCATTTTCTTCTTCAATAAAATCTCTATTACGGCGCAGAACGCGCGTCTGCTCTCCGCCGTGCGTTCGCTCCCCGTGAAAGTGAGCGTCGCTCGCGCGCTTTCACTCGCACATACAGCATACTGCGCGCGGCAACGATTTCATCACCGTTTACGTCATACGGAACCTCACGGTGACGGCAACGGCCATGGCAGAAATCCGCTTTGAGTGTCCATATAATTGCTATCGCAATAAACCGACAACACTGGCCACCAATATGTAGATTCCAGACCTGGAGGAAAAAACAATGTTTACCTTTCTCTTTCGCGGAGCACGGTCGCTGGATGGTTGGAGGCATGCGTTCGAGCGCACGCACATGATTGAACATCACGGTATCAGCGTCGCTCTGTGCCGCTGCTAGGACACCCAACCGCTGAAGAACATGCCAAATATCTGAGCTCCACACTACATCCATGCGTGTTTAAATAAAATAAGAACAAACTTGTGCAACGTCGCAGAAGTACGGCCATATGTTTAGCGAGGTTGTGTCTTATGAGCCCTTGGATAAAAAATACACTTTAATAAAAGACACTTTGAAAATTGAAGGACGCCTAACTTCGCGTTTAAGAGCGGAACGCGAGACTGTTATCGGGTCTCTTCGGCATCGCATTTACAGCGTAAGCTGTTATGGGCTCATTCCAATAGTCGTTTCGGTTCGCGGTGGTGTCCGCCGCCGCCGCCTCCAACACCGCCGTTGGGGACCGTATGCGCTATCACCGGAAATGCGAGAAAACTACCCGGTTCCCGCCGGGATCGAAACCGCGCCCGCTGCGTGGGAGCCAGATACTCTACCACTGAGCCACGCAAGCGCTTGCTATCGGGCAGCGGGAAAATGCCCTATAAGTGCTCTCTAGGCTCGCGCACAGGCGCAGACGACCCGAGCCTACGCCAGTATGGTGGCGCTATCTAGGTAAGGAACCTGCAAATGCAGCGTGCGCAGGCGCAGACGAAAAGATGCGATTCAGACGACGCTTGCAATCAACGCCCTCTCGAGCTGCCGAGCCTACACCAGTATGGTGGCGCCATCTAGTTAAGGTGCCTGCAAACGCGGCGGCCCGACATGCACGTTGCAGTTGTAAGGCTTGATCGGGCTCAATAGACTGCTGTGCAGAAAATACCTCTGCCGAGGATGCGAGCGCCATCTGGATATGAATTTCGAAACTAATCTATCCGAGCGCGCCGCCGTTGGTATGATAGACATGCTGGAAAAGGGGTTTGTGTTTGAGTTTCCTCGCAATATAATTATGTTTTCTCGTACATTCAAATTACAATCCGACGCCACTATGTCTGTAGGTTGTCGTCAAGTCGTAGTTTACCATTTTTCTGACGGATTTCACTGTGCGAAATTCAATTTTTCGTCGCTAACACCTTGCGCCACGCGGAGGGCCTGCGCGGTAGGGGTGGTTCGGGATGAGTTTCTCCTTCACTAACACCTTGCGCACTGCGGAAGGCCTGCGCGGTCGGGGGTCGGGGTGTTTGGGGATGATTTCCTCCGCCACGGACGCCGACATCGACGCCTACGCCGTATTTTCTGCGACTCGGGGCTCTTATCACGTTAAAACGTCGCCTGCATATTGCTCGCGCGTTTGGAACGTTGGCCTCACATAACATTTTCGAGCATTTGCTTAAGGAATCTTCAGCAACGGCTATAACTAATACACACAATCCTACCACCAGCGCATACACGTCAGCCAGAATGTTTCTACCACTGTCACCAAATTTGGTCTCCGTGGCTGTTTTAAGGCGAAAGTCTCTGTTTTAAGTCTCTTTCAAAACAACGTCGACGACACGAAATGGTCCTCTTAGGATAAGAGGCGATAATGCGCACAAAACCGCAATTAAGGGTGGAAGAATGATTAAGCAAGTAAACTGAAGTGATAACGGGTATACAGAGAGGTGAATGAGGTGAAATAAAAGTGAATTGATGGTGAATTAAAGGGGTTTAGCTAGGTGATGGAAGTCAAACGAAAGGTAATGATGAGATTGAGTGAGCTAAGATAATGAACAGTAAATGAGAGTGAACTAAGAGTGAATGAAGGTGAATCAAGTGGTGATAGGGATCATAGGGTGAATCAAGAGTAAAGAAAATTGGAAATTTGGACTAATATACCAAACCAAATGTGATGCAAGTAAAACAATATGATAGAGTGAATGGAGATGAACAAATCTGTGATAGGGTGAATCAAGAGTGTATCAAGGGGTTATGGAGCAGGAGAGGGACTTGCAAAAAATACACGTGAGGTTTGAGCGTCCAAATGAGAGTGACTAAGTGAAAAAAGAGCTGAGTCACTGTTACAGTTTGGTGAATAAATGATGACTGGGAAAACTGACTGCAAAATATGGGTTCAGAGTAACAATGATTCAGCAAAAAAGGCTGAGTACTGTCTGAGGTTTGTGAAATGAGGCAGACTTCCAAAAGTGATTTTTCAAAATGTGTAAGAAAATCTGAATACAGAAAATAATGAAAATGTCAAAAGAAATTTCACAATGTGTAAGAAATGGTCGTCGTGTCAATGATTTAGCGGCGTTCGGGTTTTCGCCTTCAAGTAGTCTTAGTTGTAGCGTAAGGCCCACAAATATTTTTTCTTCTTCTAGTACAGCCACCTAAATTCAAGGCCGTTCTGAAATTACACATATAATGTATGGAGCACCTGCAAATAATAATCTGCAACGTCTACAAATACCCTACAGAAGACAAACTTTTAGTTATCCAGAATCTGGAGCCTATTTATACGATAGGTTTACTTAGGACACCATGGGCACCAACGCATAAAGGTACGAAGAAAAGGGGGTTCAGTAATTATTTTCACAGCTAGTTATGAAGCCACAAACGTTCAAGTCTGTTCGACACACATTGCGCTTATCATGGTTCCCTTTTTGACGGCAGTGTAACCTCAGTTTGGCGTAAAGTTCTCTCGAGACGCTGGGAAACATAGCTGATAAGGGTCGTATAACGAATAACGCTTCCGAGTAGTTGCTAAAGAAAATTTTGCAAAGGCTGTAATTTATCTACACAAATTTACCTTGCATACACATTGGCCACAAAGTTAGTAAATTTTTGCTGAATCTTATCTTAGGGGCCGTTATAGTGTTGCAAAGACAACGAACTAAATTGTCCGATTTTCGTAAAGCAGTTATAACGCTCAGGTACGCTTGCATACGTTGTTTACTGTGAAAACATGTTCCAAAAGTCAGGGGAGCTGATACTTCAACGTGTTGTTATCACTGGCTTTATCACTGGCAGGTTAAAAACGAAAGGAAGGGTCAACGAGACGCTATACCGTCGCCCCTTTTTGTCGGACGGAGCGACGCCGAGAGCGTACCGGTTGCCAAAAGTTCACAAAGACGGCCGCCCCCTACGCCCTATTGTTTCTTGTGTTGGATTGCCGAAATACAACTTGTTTAAGCTTTTGGTTGAAATTTTGAAGTCACTTGCGGAAGGGAGTACGTTCACGGTCAAGAATTCTAAAGAATTTGTTACCGCGGTACGTCAGCAGCAGCTTCGGGATGAGGATGTTATGGTATCTTACGATGTCATGTCCTTGTTCACGAATGTGGCAATAGCGTTGGCTACGGATGTTATTGAGAAACGCCTGCGGGATGACTGTACGTCAGAAAGCCGCACTTCTGTGAATGTCGATGATATCATGATTCTGCTTGGGTTCTGCTTGAAGCAAACATATTTCACGTTTGCCGGAACCATATATCACCAGATAGAAGGCGTCCCGATGGGCAGTTGTTTGTGTAATCGTGGCTGATCTGTTAACGCAACACGTGGAAACGACTGTGATGACGTCCTTGTCCTTCCCTGTCAAAATGTACTGTCGCTATGTAGATGACACTTCTGTCATTGTCGAAAATAAAAACCTGCATGCCATGCATAAGGCACTTAATGCCGTCCATCATGTCATTCAGTTTACATGCGAGACGGAGAATAGTGGCAGCCTAGCCTTTCTAAATGTGCTGGTACGCCGGACTGAAGGAGGTTCAGTGGAGACTGCCGTATAGCGGGAGTGTGCTGAGTTTTGACTCTCACCATCCTACACAAACACACGAATACAAATACACGAACAGAAACATGCCGTGGTACGTACGCTCCTGTCTCGTTGCAATGCACTGTCGTCAACGCAAACATTGAGGGAGCATGAATTAAGTAATGTTGCCGCTCTTGTGCATAAACGGAGTTATGCTCAGCGCTTTGTCAACAATACGCGACGCCGCATGCAGAGATCCCGCGTGAGCAAGGCCGAAAGGCTGGTTTCATTTCTGTGCATTCCGTATGTCCGTGGTGTACTAGACGCAGTGCGCAAGGCTTTACGGCCTTTGGGTGTTCGAACTGTGTTCAAACCCTCGTACACATTGGCAAACGTGTTGCCGAAGCCAAAGGACTGCATTCCTCCGGACGAACCAAGTGTTGTCGTCTACAAGGTTAACTGCTCGGACTTTGGTACGAGCTACATTGGTGAGACGGGGCGGCGACGTCGCACTCGACTCAAGGAACACTTAAGGGACGCTACGAAAGCCACGCTTGCCACAGGCGCGAGGACAAGCTGGTGAGAGAGAGAAACGATGGTATTCCTAAACAAACGCATCACTGTTTCGATGATCCAAATATAATCTCACAATCAGGGTGGGAGCAGTCTACCTGACTGGAGCAGTATTTTTTCTTATTTGGGGTGTTGCTACGCTGCGCTCCGGAACACCCCAACGACCGCCGCTTCGCGTCGGCGCCCGGCACCGCGGCTTCCGCCACGGCACTGGGGTACAAACGCGAGCAGTATCAGCTTGCGTAAGAGCGGACGAAATTTTCCCTCTTGCACCCGCTTGTCCGCGCGCCTGCGTACAAACGACTGGCGGTACCTCCAAGGACCGTCTCATGCCAGACCAGTGTCTCAAAAGTCCCTAAGCGATTATGTCCCTATCACCTAGCAGCTCCACGACTGCCATGACAACACGTGTTAAGCGGAAGTCTCCCCGCTGTACCTACTAGCAATTGTAAAGTCGCCGCTATCAGCCCCATGAACCGCCGATGGAAGCTTGGAAGCTTCGCTACCAGGTGTATTTACCTTGCCAAGACTGTAGGCCAACGCAGGCGCACCAGAACAGCTAAAGTAAACTTACCTCGCAGTCGTAACTCACTACTTCTGACTGAACACGTTGAACAAAGATGAAGCACAGCAAAGATGAAGCACAATGACGAGCAAAACACAACGTGTGAGGGGGGTGTAGAATAGCAGATGAACTTTAGGAGAACGCTTTTGTACACACTTCAAGAGCTGTCGTGCATTGCAATTAATAACGGCGTGAATGCTTCCATTTTATAGCGGCCTCTGAGAAAGAGGTATTTATTTCCAATGATAAAGCAAAAGACAGTTGTCTTTTTTTGCTCGCCACACCTATATATATAACAATGATGAGGAATTTTATTTTCATTGATTGACATCAAACTGCGTCTTGTTTTGATTAAAGACTGATTTTTGTTTCTCAATGTGTGTTCCCTCCTCAGATAGTCGTACTTCAGTCGCTGCTCCCATAACGCCCCTTGCTGGTGCCGGTGGCAATTCGTTCTGGGCCTCTTTTCTCCCGAAGCTTGGTGACCCACTTGGATCGCCCGGGAATGTGCTTTTGGGTAATCGTGAAATTGCGCGGAGGAATAGCGCTGGTAATGGTGACAAACTAAGGCTGGCATTTAAAGACTTGAACAAGGGCATGAAGCTTGTATGTTTGGAAGAAATTACAGCAGTGAGCGACACGCTTGTCCTCTTGGTATAAACCGAACCTACAACAGCAACCTGTGTTCCTGAACCAGCCTTTAATATTATTTCGGGTCTTCCCAGGCATAAACAAGCACAGGTCAAAGGTCACTTCCAGCAATACAAGGACTGCTTTCCGTCGTCTTCAAGGATTCGACAAACACAAGTCGCTAAGCATCGCATAACAACCGAACAATGTGCTCGGCGACTTCGTCAGATCCTGTACCGAGTTTCGACGCGAGAACGTGAAGCTATAAAACAACAAGTCGACGAAATGCTGTGCGACGAAATTATGCAGCTGTCGAAAAGCCCGCGGGCGTCTCCTGTAGTATTGGTCAAGAAAAGGATGGAACGTATACTCTTTTCCACAGATAGGTGACGCCTTGGAACGACTCTGTAATGCAAAGTACTCTTCGTCGATGGATCCGAAGACTCGTTAGTGGCAAATTGAAATCGACGAGAGAGAGACTAACGTTTATTGAGGTAAAAGGGAAGGGGTTGTCGGGATATGGGGTTGAGTGCCGACGGCTCTCTGCCTCGGCACACCGAGCCCCGCAGTTGGCGCATGCCTGCGCATCAACCGCGGTCCGGTACAAGCTCGAGAGAACAATAGACGACAACCACGTGTACACTCGGAAAGCATTTATTACGACTGCAACTAACACTTCGAGCAGGCCAGCTAGCTATAGTTGACATCGCTGAGGGTTCCCTCGAAGAGAATAATACACTAGGCAAAGAAGGGCTTCCGACTTACTAACTGGGAATACAGGGGGGCCGCGGCGTTTGCCGCGGTAAGAACGCGGTTGACTAACCACGTGCGGGAATACGGGAGCGGCGGCGGAGACTTCCGCCGTCGCCGCTTGCTGGAGACCAAAAAGACCCGGGCGATATCAGCGGGATCTCACGTGACCCACCGGGTGGCGCTGATAGCGCTTGCGATTCCCGTGCGCCGCCCGCGGAAGGAAAGTTTCCCCTCTCCCAACTCTCCCTGGCACGCATGTACTTGACGTGACGTTCGCTGCCCGTGTGGCGGTTATGGGACCCGAGGATTCCCACAGGGTTTAGGAGCTAGATGGGTGGGGCCCCAAGTCCAGGGCTCCACTGGCTTCGGCCACCAGCCGGACGTGGACCAGAAGCGCTAGTTGCACTTCCGGCTCTGAGCTAGCGAGGAGTGCGTCCCATTGCTCCGCAGAGCTTTCTAGTCTATACCTATCCTGTAAAGAATTTAGTTTATCTGGCCTTTTACTACATCCCCATGAGACGTGGTAGAGGGTCGGTGGCGAGTCGCGACACCACAGACAATCGCGCACGTACAAAGTTGAAAAAATTTTGTGAAGTCGCAATAAATTTGGATAGACCCCCGTTTAAATTCTACGGAGGTCCATTGCGTCTTCCACTTCAAGAGATTTGTGGGGGACGCCATACTTTTGCCGTGCGCCTCGCTGATGAGCAAGAATCTCGCGCGGATCCAACCGAGCAGGATCACTGTCTTCGTTCCCGCGAAGGGCATCCAGTGCCGTGTGGGGTAGTTGTAAATGGGAGGGCGGCTGGTGCTCCGCTCGGTTCGTGAGCTCTCGAGCTAGAGCGTCCGCCCTCTCGTTACCCTCTAGGCCAGCATGTCCCGGGCACCAGACCACCCTATAAGTGCTTTTAGTTCCCTTCCTAACAGGTTGCGTATTTTTAATGGGAGGCGGCCATTCGTAAAGAGTCGGCACGCCTCCTGGGAGTCCGAGATGATGGTGATGTAGGCCTTCCCGACTTTTCACTCTCGATATTTAATTGCCAAGGCGATGGCAAAACACTCGGCCTTGGCGATCGAGGACGTGTACAGGGAGGCGCTTGATACCATGCTACTCGTGTCGCTATTGATTACTGTAACTACTGCGCGCTTCCAATTATATCTCGAAGCGTCTGCGTAAATGAAGTACGTTGTCATTGCCTCTGACTAGTTTTCGGAGCCATTTTATTCGTTCCTCTCTCCTTTTTTATGCCTTTCTTTGGCCATATTTTTCGGGATAGCGGCTACCGAGATGTTGCGTCGAAAGGATTCTGGCATGTCCACTAGCAAGCACCTCGTCCATGTTTTGGGGATGTGGTGGAAAGCCCGCCCTTATCAGGATATCCCTTCCCGACCTCGTCTGGCTGAGACGGTTCCTTTGAGAGATTAATGTAGCAGCCTTGAGCTCGGCGTACGTGTTATGCACACCTACAGGGGCGTAGCCAGGGGGGAGGGTTGGGGGGTTCAAACCCCCCCCCCCGAAATTTTTTCCGCAACCCCCCCTCACCCCCCCACTTACCCACCCTTTGTTCTCGTCGCTTCGCGCTGACATAATTCATGAAACCGGTGCTACTATCACAATTTCATTACTGGGCGCTTCCGTTTGGGTTGGTAATTTACAGCGAATCATGTCTGCATATATGGAAAAAACTGTCACGGTGTTTGTCAAGGCTTTGACACTCTGTGAAGTTTTGGGCGAGAATGTGGCGGCCGCATTCTGAAGCAACAAATGCACAACAAATGAAGCAATAAATGCGGCAGCCGCATTTTAGATGATGGCGAAAACGCTCGAGGCCCGTTTACTTAGATTTAGGTGCACGTTAAAGACCCCAGGTGGTCGAAATCTCCGGTATGCATTTCCGCCGCTTCCCTTCAGGTGCCGGTTAGGCCGCGCTCGCGCAGGCTACGTTCACACTTGGTCTCGAAGCTGTCGAAAGCGGCAAAATCTTGCAAAAATCCGCCTGCCTAGGCGTCAAAACCTATGGTGTTGGGCTGCTGAGCACGAGGTCGCGGGATCGAATCCCGGCCACGGCGACCGCATTTCGATAGGGGCGAAATGCGAAAACACCCGTGGACTTAGATTTAGGCGCACGTTAAAGAACCCCAGGTGGTCCAAATTTCCGGAGTCTCCCACTACGGAGTGCCTTATAATCATATCGTGGTTTTGGCAGGTAAAGCCCCATAATTTATTTTTAATTAATTTTACGCGTCAAAACAGGCAGAAAAACAGGCCGCGAGCCAAATCGGTCTCGGGCCGATTTTTTCGCCATGGCAAAGCGCAAACGCGGCGGAAAGTCGTTCTGCTTCACTGGAAACTACACTAGCAATGTAAACAACCGGTCGTAAAATTGAACATGGCACCAAAAGTGTAGGCTGTAATGCTGGTCGACGCGATCAAGAACCAGCCCTTGCTCTACGACAAGAGTGGCACTAAAACGTACTGTCAGCAATACTCGCGATATTATTCAACGTCGCGCGACCGGAGGTGCGGCAACGAAACCTTGGCGTGACCCAACTTTTCGCGCTTTTGCAAAGCCAGGCGAACTCACCACCGCCGTTTCCGAGGTGTCCGCGTCTTCCGTTTATTCATTGTCCATTTCTAGAAAACAAGTAGGTAGAAGTATAAAAGCCATTTCTTCTTCCACTTCCATGGCAGACAATAGTTAGGCAGATTCCTCGTTGGCGCTCCATAATTCTCCTCGCACGTGTACGGTATGTTGCAGAAGTCGCGAGGTGCTTTTCTCGTCGCGACGATAGATTGGAAGCGTAGGTCTCACGTAGGACGCGCAGGCTTTGGCGAGCCTCAACACAAGGGCCAGCCCGGGTTTTAGCTCTGGCGTTCCCGTTGCCCCTTTGGTGTCCTGGAGGCGCCGACAATACGAAATGATGAAATGTTATTACAACTTGTAAATAAAAGCTATTAAAGAAATATTATCACGCCTAGCCACCAACCTGTGACTCAGCGCTACCGCGCCCGTGTGAGGAGAATTACGGAACGCCAACGAGGAATGTACCGAAGGTCGCAGATGACACGCGAAGTTGCGTAAAATTATCACTTTTGATGACGGTACGTGGGTCAAAGAATGAACATACCGCTTGAAATAATGCGATAATAAGCGCCACCACGCCGACAAACGTACGCAGACGAGATGGATCTGGACGAAAACGGCAGCGCGGCCGCGGAGGTAGCAAAACAAATGTGAACAACTTGGACAGGCGCGGAAAAAATTTTCCGGCCGCTTTGGCCTTTCCGCCCGCTTGTCGCTTCCCAAGTGTGAACGTTAGTCTGCGCGAGAAACGTCTCTTGTTTGCGATTGCGCCCCTACGGAAGGCTGGTAATTACTGTTGTGTTGTTGAATCCCAAACCAGCAATTACGGAAAGCTGGTAGTTGCTGTTTTGTTGTGGAATCCCAAGCCAGCAATGTACACACGAAGGGGTTGATGACAGCAGTGAAATTCCACCGACTCGCAACAGAATGTACGAAACAGACAGCCGACAAGCACGAATTACTGCTGTGCGCAGTACAGCGTAATTAAACTCTTGTTGCAGGCGCTGACAGTTCTCGTCGGAGTTCACGCGTCCTGAGAAATTGATTATGTGCACTATGCACTGAACAAGACCGGAGTTCATTCCTGCATCACTAGTACACCAATCAGTCGAGATTCTGTGAGGTACGAGGCCGCTTCCTGTTTGCACCGGCGTAAGTGAAGCAGAAATGAGTTGCACGTACGCACTACTTAAAATGCGTACACATGCCATATCTAGGCTGGGCGGTGAAATATTCTGTACAATTATGAATCTGTTGACGTAAAGGCAAATGACGGCTGCACGCTCGCACACAGCGGAAGACACAGCGGCCCATGCACTTGCAGTATGAAATGCAACCCTCTCGTATGAGGGAGCAGGGTGACGAAAGCTTCGAAAAAAAAAGCCTTACGCGTTTTTGCGCGTATTTAAGTTTTCCAGGGCAAAGACGCACCGAACAAGCTATTGCTATGCGAGTAGCTATAGCCTGGTCACACGTGCATTTTCACGCGTATAGTCGTCCTTGACTTCTGAAACGCACTTCGTCCCGACGAGGACGACGCCATTTACGCTTAACGGAAATTAACAATTAATGATGTCTTCTCCGATCGCACGGGTAATCTCAAAGATGCGTTTTCGAAGACTGGTCCATTCAGTGGCGCGATGAGAGACCGTTGCTCCAAACGCCCACTGTACCTGTCGTACTTACTGTATTTACTGAGCTTAGTTTACTTTTTACTTAATTTCTGCACAAGCACACGCGAGGGTGGGCGGTCCCATGTTTGTGATATACATGTAGAGAGTCTGCTTAAACTACCGATATTTATTATCGATCACGTGACGTAGAGGAAAGCAGAAGCTTGCCCTACCTCCCCCCCCCCCCCCGAAAAAAATTTCTCACTACGCCGCTGCACGCCGATCCCGAGGAGCCTGTCTGTCGCAGTGGCTACCGGTAAACGTAAAGCCGCCTTGTAGATCCCTCTAATGATAGAGTCTACTTGCCCTTCCTCGCTCTTGTTGAGCGTCCAGGAAGCGTCTTTGACGTTGAAGGTGAAAGTGAGGTCTGGGAACGTGTCCCTACTTACACTGTTGCCTACTCTTGTGGGCGCGGTGGGAAGCGTTATTAAGGTCAGACCCAGCCTAGAGGCAGCGTGTTCGAGACGCGTTCCCTTAATTGGGTCAGTCTTTTATGTAACCCCATGCGGTGTTAGGTGCGTTAAAATCGCCCAACACCAATAGGCGGTCCTTGGTGCCCGTGATATTAACCGCTTACGCGAGGAGCTCGCTAAAATCCACATCTCTCTCTTTTGGAGGACTGTATAAGTTTACTATTACAGTCCTCACTTTGCCCCTCTTTTGGGGGAATAAGCTAATTATTTGATGATTGACTTTAAGACTTTCTATATACTCTGCCTTTGCCGCAATCATCTTCCTCACCAGCGTGGCTATGCGGGGATAATTAGGGTTTTGCAGAGCGTAGTATCCACGCAGCTTGACCATTTTGGTGCCAATTTCTTGCAAGCATACTACGTCCGGTTGAATTGGTGCCGAGTTTATATAATTCTGAAGTGCAGCTGCGCGCTTGTGAAAAGTGCGGCAATTCCACTGCCAGATCTCTAATTGTTCCGCACTTTTTAAATTATTTTTGGCCATGATGTATGGGCGCCTCCGTGTCGTCGCGCTCCGCCTTTGATTGTTTGCGCCTGCCCGCGGAGGCCGTGCGCGGGCGCTTGTTTATCGCACCCTGTAGGGTTCCTCGATGCGTGCGCCCCCCTCCGCCGCCGTGGAGGGTGGAGACAACCGCGTCGTCTGCTACGGCGGCCGCCATTACGATGCCCTCTCCGCAGGCAGCCTATAGCCAGGATAGGCAGCAAGCGGTACTTTGCGCAGCTGCAAGTAGAGTTCGTTATGTAAACGTGTAGTACTTTAACGATATGACGAGAACACAAAGTTTTCGCAACAGGGTGAAGGTCTCCGATTTACGTTCTGTTATCTTTATATTTAGAGCGTAATTTGCAGCTGGTTTCGCTGGCAGCGGAAGGCTACCATCCAAGCCAGCTGCGTAAACACCTTAAGATAGCATCTTGTTGGGCTATATATTGGTTTAACGTGCGAAACACACACACCCACACACACACACACACACACACACGAGTCCCATCGCATTTCGTTGTGTCTTTGTTTTGTGCCTTCAACAAGATTGTAAGAACATTCGTGTTTTCGAATTAGTCATCAGCTACCCCATTTACGGACTGCATGTTGCAACCCAGGGTATTCTGAATTTTTTTATTTCGTTTACCGTCCTGTAAATGTGCAGATGGGTAAAAATTGTTCAATACATGTCAGATGATTTGGTGCTCTACATATGTAGTTGGAAGTTAGCGCCTGTGTGTGTCTCCGTTCTTCTTCTACGTCCGTGTGTTTTTGCGCTACAAGAAGAAAATCTACATATGGCTTTTGTTTTGTGGCATTAAATGATGGCTCTCATGCAGACATTGACGATGAAACCTTGTTGAGCATGTTTTCCGCAGCAATATAGCGTAAACCGGTAATTGTTCAAAAGCGGCCGGTCATCGATATCTTTAAAATAAAGCGGCCACACGGCTTCTCAACGTAGAGGAAACAAAATGCATTCAATACATAGCGATTTCTCATGTCGTAGATTGTTTATTTGGTTGAGATTTTTTCAAGAACAAGCGCTACAACTCACTGCAAATTAGGTGCAGCGCATGTCTTGCTTCCACTCCCACTGATTCTCGCGGCTTCGAGCTGGCGTAGGTGAATGCGTAGCCTTACTCGTGCATAACTTGTTATCAACATGTTTTCCAGAGAACTCTTATGTCGCTGGCACGTCTGTAGATCGCACTTGGGCCTCTTGATTAAGTATTATGTGACAGCTTTTAGGGGGGACTTCAGGGTGAACAGGTTTTCTGTACAGGATGTGATCCCCTTGAAGTGTTCTTCACAGGATATGAGCGAGCTCATAATCTCACCGCTCGGATTACACAAGTTACTACCATCTTGAGCATACTCTTTCAATGCAGGTAAATATGCATGCTCATGGGTCGCCGAGCCCTGCATTGCAGCCCTGCACTGCTCGCAGTCCGTTATTTTCAGAATTCCTTTCACAAGAAATCCACCAATATGGTGCAGAACGCTGCACTCAATTGAAGTCAGTGCTTCAATGAAAAGAATTTCTGCATCATCGATATCCTCTTCAACATCTCCGCCACACTCTCGTTTTCCTTGTGAAATAATGTCAGCCAGATCTCAGAATCATCTGTCCCATATCTCGAGGTCACGGCGTGTGCAAAAATTGACTAACACACACGAGCTTTAAAGCGCATTTCATGTCGTACGCGTTTGGAACGGGTTTCCTTTGGCCCACAACAGAAAAAAGATCCTCCAGGGAGTCCTTCAGAAGTCTCCCAGTTAGGAAGAACTTGTAATAATCCGTTTTAAGCAAAACATCTTGCAAACGAAGGACCACTGTCGTTGCAATCATGAGGCCTACTTGTGAGGGCTTCCACTGTGATGTGCTGCCCATCTGCATGCCTTGTATTGTTTCCAATGCCAAGCGCAATGTGTCCAGGGCTGCGTGATACTTTGGCATGTCTCGACAACTAAGTGCGACAGACGGATGTCGTGAGGACATCAGTTTGTACCATTTAGCGATGAGCTCCAGGAACCATGCTTCTGGTTTCAGCTTCTGGTTCGAGCACTTCCCAATCAGGCAACGAATGGCAGCTGGAGATTCTTTGAAAAATTGCACCGCTATGCCGACCTTCATTTTGGTGAAGTGGCCTTTGCTGATGTGCACTTCAGAAAGTTTGGGTGCAATTTTCAGCTCTTTTTCGGAGTCATACTCTACGACAGCATGCACGTGCTCGTGTTTCACTTTGCTTGAGGGTAAACCATGGTGGCAGACAGTTGCATCGCTCAATGTAAAATCAATAGAGTTCAAAGGCTGACCTCGAATATTTTTTTATCACGTGTGCGGCATCTGCAGTGAAAAAGAGTTCCTTTCCCTCAAGTACAGGATGAGGGACTGAGCACACCGTGTTAGAATTCCTGTGACTAGAAAAGCCAAACTCGCGCCACATCGCTCTGTTGGAAGCTCCCATGTCGGAGGTCACCACAAGCACTTTCAGAGAAATATCTGCGCAAATCTTCACGATTTCTAGCACAAAATTCTTCAGCAGACAGCCGTCGACAGAGCTTCCAGTGAAATGGTACGCAATAACTTGTTTCCACCTCGAGTTCAATCCTCCGACCATAAACACCAAGCAACGACAGGCAGGTTCATCAGGTTCTGCTGGGAGTGTTTTTCCTCCAAACACGAAGTCTTCAGTTTTTGCACTGTGGCACGCAACACCCGGGCATTTTGCCCTAGAAGACGCCGCAAACGTGCCTCACTCAACCAGCCGCGACGATGCGTGGGGAGCGCAATGTCGGCCGCCGGTCGAAAGGCGGCATTCACCCCTTCACAGAATGACTCCACCCTCCACGGCGGTGGAGGAGGGCGCACTCATCGAGGAACCCTAGCCCTCTGCAAACTTCCCACGGTTTCGTTTACGTACTGTCGTTGAGTTCTCAATTCTTCTGCGACGAAAAGTTTGATTTCCATCATGAAATCTTGTAGGAGTTAATAACGTTAGCGATACCCTGCCTGTTTTCCTGTAACTGCGCCTGTATTTGCTGCGTTAATTGATCGTTGTTATTTAGTATTACGTTTGGGGTGGTGGTGGTACTTGCGTCCGTCCTCCCTTCCCCTCCTTCACCCGACGTCGCGGTTCCTCTTGAATTCACGCGGTTTATTGATGGTGTATCGCTTGTGCTCTCACTACAGCCTCCAGCTGTCCCTTTCAGAAATTGTGGTGGTGGCTGCAGCTTAGCGTCTAGCCTTTTCTCTAATAAAGATACTGCCGCCTGTAAATCATTACGCTCCTCGGCCATTTGTTTCCTGAGCTGCTTGACCTCTTGCGTCAGCCTCTTATTTTCTTCTAATATTTCTTTATATTGAGGATGTTGTGTTACTGGAACACTGGGAGATACTACTCTCGCCCAGCTCACCTGATTTTTGTTTGTCCGGCCGGCGGCTTGCGGGTCTTCTCTTTCCTTGGCTTGGAGGGGGGCTCTTGGTCCGAGGTCCTCCGCTCTTGTTCTGTCTTTTTAGGCTGGATGTCCCGGAGGGGGGGGGGGAGGGAGGGTACTGTGCTGTTGTTTCGCCACTGGTTCCTTGATCGAGATCTTGATCGGGAACTCGATGGGGATCGGAATCTTAATCTCGACTGGTGCTGTTCCCCTCGGTTCGAGCTGAACCATCGGTGCTTGTGCAGTTCTAGTTGAGAGAATTCGCTGTCCGAGTTGGCATCGCAGGTCCACTCAGGTTGGTCTCTCCTCTTTTTTGGCTGCTCTATCCTCGATTTTCTGGGAGGGGCAACGCTTTTAATTTTTTTCTTGCATAAACTGTCTCCCGTTGGGTGTTCCCCATCACAGATGGCACACTTGGGGGTGCAGTGGTGTCCTAGCGTTGGTTCTCTTGCCCTGCACTTGGGGCACACGTTGACATTCGGAGTTGTACATACATCCATTCGGTGTCAGGTTAAGAGGCATATCTTGCATACATGTACTGTTGGCTTGTATGGGTAGCAGATTAACTCGGCTCCCATCATGTATACGCTCCTTGGCAGTACACGGCCCGTGAATATGATTATTGCCGTCTTTGACGATCCCAACATTCTTGCTCTCTCAATTTTCACTCCTTGTGTCCGAACACGCAGGTTCTCCATAAGCTCAGCCTGCGAAGGTCCGGCTGGTATTTCGTGAACTGTTCCCCGCAGGACGCCTTCGGGGTCGGCCACGTATGCGTTGAAGGAGTGAGTTGTCCCCGTGATGTTTAATTGGCTGATCTCTCGCAGCCTACTTGCCACGTCTTCGCTTGGCGTGGATAAGATTACAATGTTTGATCCTGGGTGGATCCGCAGCAAAAAGTCGTTGCCGTTGAAACTTTGTTGGCAGGCATCTATCACCGCCCTGGAGAGTTCCAGTCCCAATATGTTTTTCACCAAAAGACCCCTGTGTGGCCTCTGAATAATCTTGATATCCTCTTTTGGCAGAGGAGGTGGGCCGTGGCGTTTCATCCGTCGTAATCCCCGTTTGGCGTGACTTTTATTGCGATAGCAATTATATGGACACACCAAAGCAGATTTCTGCCGTCGGCGTCGCCATCGTCGTCGCCGTCGCCGTGAGGTTCCGTATGACGTCAGTGGAGATGAAATCATCGCCGCGCGCCGAACGCTGTATGTGCGAGTGAAAGGGCGCGAGGGACGCACGCTTTCACAGGGAGTGAACGCACGGCGAAGAAAAAACGCGCGTTCTGCGCCGTGTAGTAGTAGTAAGTGGTTCGTGTGGAAAGGGAAAGGTTGACGCTATCTTCTGCAGCCCTTGAGGGAGCACGGCTCAGCGCCAACAGGGAGGGGAAAGTGGGAGAGAAAAGAGATAGGGTGAAGTCGTCACCATGGCTGGGCGTGCTCCCTTAAGGGCTGCAGAAGTAGGCGTCTCTTTCCTCCTTTACAATCACCATATATATAGAACAAACACGCCTTCTTCCGACGCGCGAAAGGCCGTGGCGGGGAGGGGGGGGGGAGGGGGAGGGAAGGGAGGCGACGTTTAGCTGCGGCATCAAGTGCCTATTTATATCAGAGGCTCCGGCAACAGTCACCAACGCCGTACGCATTTTGTGCGAACGCGGGCAAAACGCCGACGGCGTCGACAACAGTTCTGCGTGTTGCCGGTGCTGCTGCATGTCCAAGGTCATACATCTGATAAAGCTACTATCATTACTCCGTATAGCTGTCTACAAATTTGCTATCGTAATTGATGCTTCGCCTTTCAGGTGAAACTGTGACAACATTTTTCTTTTTCGGCGACGGGATCGCTTTTCGATTTCCCGTTCGTATTCGCCGTCTTCTCCATGTCGGATTTCTGCTTTTTAACTGTTTCTTCTGTTGCCTGCGCGAGAGGACGGTATGCCAAGCGTCCTCAGTCCAAGCGCGGCGTTCCGAATGGTTCTCGTCGCTATTCCCGTTTCCGAGAGACGCGTCGCCGGACGCTGGTTGTTCATCCGAACTTGTCTGCGGAGACGAGATTTCCCTCTCGTCCGTTTCATTGGTTAGACATATCTGCTCCTGAGAGGGGCCCGTATGTCTAACCTTCATCGACGTCCATATGGCGAAAAAGGCGATCAAGCCCAGCTAGGCATGCTGTTGGCTTACGCGTTTCCCGCTAGTGTTCTTAGCGTTTAGTACACAAAGGCACGAAGGTGAGGTAAATATCGCTCACCTTGAGTCCTTCGTCCGTGTCGGTAAGTGTCCAAATTCACTGGTTGTTGGTTCGTACGCCCACACAGACACACAAAGCCGTCGCACCCCACACGTGCGAGAGTCTACCACGACGCGCGACGCCGGCCGTAGTCGTCGTGAGGCTTAGCGTCCTTACTTGTGCTTCCTATCTTCCGAAACGGTTTCTCCTCGTAAAGTCCTTCCTGGTCCGAAATCGTGATATCCAGGGGATACTCACAGCTTCACGAAGCAGAATAGACGATTTTCAGATGGGTTTGAGCGAAAATTCCTCTTGAAAACCTTTGAGAAGGCGGAGCGTAGTGCGAGTCCGTCCTCGCTGCTCGGCGCTCCGCCTGGTGTGAGGCATCGAGGGAAGACCACGTTCATTAAGCCGAATGGTCTCTTCGAGTTCAAGGTCATGCCGTTCGGGAGAGAGAGAGAGTAGATTTTAATGAAGAGAAGGGAGGAGAGGTCGGCCTGGAGAGCGTGTCTCTAGCCTGCTACTCCTCACTGGGGTAAGGGGAAGTGGGAGATACAGAGAGAGGTAGGTGACAGGTGATTATGATATCGTACAATGAGCTACTATTTACACACGTTGTCCAATACGCGGTTGTGCACTTTTCACACACTACACGCAGGAGTAGTGTTGTCCACACAGAATGTCATCCCACAAACACATTTCGCGCACTGCACACTGCACAGTTCCTAGAGACGACCGTCTAAGCCCGTCTCACACATAAAGTTCAAAAGTGATCTTATGGTGCGCTGGGCATGATAAACGCTTCTCCATGCGCCTAAAACCTTGGCTTCCGAAAAGGGGCGGGAGTCCAAACAGTCAACACTACGTTTTAGTGTCCTTCGCTCGGTCGCATATTGAGGGCACACGCAAAGTATGTGTTCTATTGTCTCGGGAGTGTGACAGACGCTACAATCAGGGTCCCGTTCTCGTCCAATCTTGTGAAGGTATTTGCGAGTGTACGCCACACCAAGCCGTAATCGATGGATAAGTGTTTCCTGGCCTCTCCGCATCCGAAGTGGAAGTCGGAATCGCAAACCGGCGTCAAGTCTATAGAGGCGCTCTTGTCGATGTTCGGGGTTGTCCCATTGTCGCTCCATAGATGTTTTGATGGAGTTGTGTAGCAAGGCGTTCATGTCGTAACGGCAAAAGGGAAGTTTTATAATCTTCCCGTCAGTGTGCGCCATTTTTGCTTCCGCGTCAACCTGCTTATTTCCGGCTATTCCACAGTGGCTGGGAATCCACTGCAGTGCAATGGTATGTCCGGATTGAGACGCCTCAGTAAGCAGAGCCATGATGTCATAGATTAGAGGGCTATATGCGCTTCTGGGATTCATATAATTGCTTATGAGTTGCAGCAGCGGTTTCGAGTCGCAGAACACTGTCCAGTTAGCGAGGTTTTATTGTACTATGCAGCGGACCGCTTCTCGAATACCGGTCAACTCAGCTGCTGTAGACGATGTTTTGTGTCCTATAGGCCGTTCGGGCTTTGCTCACCACTTGCGACGTTCGAGGGTTGCACCGTGTTGGCTGGTTTG